>NC_035441.2:177181696-177481696 GCF_002127325.2 Helianthus annuus
TCCTCAAAAATGAAAATCAGGGAACCGAATCTGTAAATCTTCCGTATTCTCCCATGTAGCTTTCGTAATCGGCAAACTATCCCATTGAACCAACACCTCTGCTGAAGCACGATAACCTCTTTTAACCATCCTTTTTTCCAACACGTGCAAAGGCTTGAACAAAAATCTAGGACCACGAGGTAAAGGTGTAGATTGCCGCACATCACCTCTAGCTTTTTTTAACAGCGAGACGTGAAAAACTGGATGTACTTGTACATCATTAGGAAGATCCAGCTTATAAGCAACTGGACCTATTCTTTCAATTACCAGGAAAGGTCCAAAAAACTTAGGACCCAGCTTGTTAAAATGATTAGATCGAAGTGTAGCTTGACCATAAGGATGTAACTTCACATAGACATTGTCCCCCACTTGAAATTCCCTGTCACTTCTTTTCTTATCAGCTGCTTGTTTCATTCGATTTTGTGCCCTCAATAATGAATGTTTTAACAGCTGAATAGTGTCTTCTCGATCACACATTATCTCATCTACAGCAGCCACCCTTACATCTCTAGGAATATAAGGAACAAACAAGGGAGGTGGATAGCCATACAAGGCTTGAAAAGGAGTAATGCCCAGTGAGGAATGGAAATTGGTATTATACCAGAATTCAGCTAATGGCAACCATTTAACCCAAGCACTTGGTTTATCCATAATCATACAACACAAATAAGATTCCAAACAACGATTCACGACTTCGGTCTGGCCATCCGTTTGTGGATGATGTGCCGTTGATAATGCCAGCTGGATACCTTGTAAACTGGTAAACTCCTTCCAAAATTGGCTTACAAAAACCGGGTCCCTATCCGACACAATAGTCGCTGGCCATCCGTACAATTTGAATACGTGATCAAGAAACATTTGAGCCACCTGAGCTCCTGTATAAGGGTGAGATAAAGCCATAAAGTGACTGTATTTTTCGTTAAGCGATCCACCACCACAAATATAACATCTTTGCCTTGTGATTTAGGCAGCCCCCCAATAAAATCCATGGATATGTCCGAAAAGATATGATTCGGAATCTGCAGAGGTTGGAGCAGACCCGGAGAAGCAACCGTCTCATATTTGGCCTTTTGACAAACGGTACAGTTTCGGATAAAATTTCGGACCTGTCTATGCATTCCCTTCCAAAAAAAAATATGCTCTAATTCTTTGAACCGAAGCATGTACCCCTGAATGACCACCCATAGGACTAGCATGGCATAATGCAATAATATCACCTTGTAACTGCTCATTTTTGCCCACCATTACCTTTCCTTTCCTAAGCAATGCATTGCCATTCCAAGAATATCTTGGATGTGTATCTCCTGCCTTCAGATTCTGCAAAACTGTTTGAAGTTTCTGATCACTATTCCATGACTCTTGTACCCTCTTCCAAATGCTATCATCAAATGTGCTATAAGACAAAGCCATCAAAGAAGAGGACTGGACTCTAGACAAAGCATCCGCGGCCCCATTCTCACTGCCCTGCTTATATACAATCTCAAAGTCATATCCCATCAGCTTGGAAAGCCACACTTGTTGTAGTGGTGTAGTGATTTTCTGATCAAGTAAATGTTTCAAACTTTTCTGGTCTGTTCGAATGATAAAATGGCCCATAGATAAGTAATGGTGCCAATATTTGACCGCAAAAATGATTGCCAGCAGCTCCCTTTCGTATACATACAAAGCTTGTTGCTTTGCTGATAATGTCTTGCTAATAAATGCAATAGGATGTCCTTGCTGCATCAAAACTGCCCCAATTCCTTTCACTGAAGCATCCGTCTCTATAATGAAGGGCTTTGTAAAATCAGGTAAAGCTAAGACAGGAGGACTGCTCAATACTTCTTTCAATCGATTAAAAGCTAACTCAGCATTTTCACTCCACACAAACGAATCTTTCTTTAAAAGATCAGTGAGAGGCTTAGCAAGTGACCCATATGATTTTATGAATTTCCTGTAGTATCCAGTTAAGCCAAGAAAACCTCTTAACTGCTTCACATTGGACGGAACAGGCCACTTTCTTATGGCTTCCAGCTTCTTAGGATCAGTTGAGACCCCTTTATTCGATATGATATGGCCCAAATATACCACTGATGAACCTCCAAATGTATACTTGGATTTTTTTGCATACAATTGTTGACTTCTAAGAATTTCCAAAACTTGTCTGAGATGAATTAAGTGTAAATCCAGTGAGTCACTATAAACCAAGATGTCATCGAAAAAGACTAGAACAATCTTCCTCATAAATTCCTTGAAAGAATGATTCATCAAGGCTTGGAATGTGGCTGGGGCATTTGTAAGCCCAAAAGGCATTACTACAAACTCAAACAAGCCTCCATGAGTTCGGAATGCAGTCTTTTGAATGTCATCCTCATGCATCCGAATCTGATGATATCCTGCCCTTAGGTCCAGTTTAGAAAAAAACCACTGCTCTTCCCAATTCCTCAAACAACTCCTCAACTAGTGGAATTGGATAGCTATTCTTAATAGTTGCCTCATTGAGCTTCCTGTAGTCAATACAGAATCTCCAAGACCCATCTTTTTTTTAACCAAAACCACTGGTGCAACAAATGGACTAGAACTGCCCCTCACCACACCTGTCTCTACTAATTCCTTAGTTAACTGTTCTATAACATCCTTTTGAGTGGACTGATATCTATAAAGCTTCAAATTCACCACTTTAGCTTCATCCTTTAATAAAATTCTATGGTCAAACTCCCTTTTTGGCGGTAAGGCAGAAGGAACTTGAAAGACATCTTCATACTCAGTTAATAATGCTTGCAAATCTTTACTTTCTATCACATTTAAGACCTTGGTCCCATGTTGGAACTCACTCTCAGCTGATTGCAGCTGCATACTGAACAAATGAGCCTCTACCACTTTCTTTTCTTGACCTAACAGGCTGTTCATAGAACTTACGGAGCACAAAGTCATTTCATTGTTGTTAACCCCTTTGAGTTTACACTGAGTATTACCAATGTTGAATTGCATTGTCATATCCACAAAATTCCATATAATGGACCCCAAGGTTAACAACCATTGAACCCCCAATACCATGTCATAATTGTCCAATGGAATTACCAAAACATCAGTTGTCAACCATAAATTCTGCATATACCACTGAAAATTAGGACAATAGTTTGTACAATTAATCTCAGTTCCATTAGCCACCCCAACTGTCATTTTATCAATTGACTTCAAATGACACTTCAACTTCTTTGCCAATCTTTCACTCAGGAAATTATGGGTTGAACCCAAATCAATCAATATCCTAAGTTGTATATTACCTATTGTACCCAGAACTTTCATCGTAGAAAAGGCTTGCATTCCAGTTAATGCATGTATCGATATATGAGGATCAGGCCAATCATGAGGTTTAATATGTGCAATATGTTCTACCACTTCCAACTTATCACTATCCTCATCTATACCAATTACCTCCAAAACAAATATTTGTTTATTGGGACACTTGTGTCCAGGTGTAAACTTCTCTGGACACCAAAAGCATTCTCCCCTAGCTCTTTTTGCTTCTATTTCCTTACTAGATATTTGTTTAGTGTTTTGCAATTTCTTAGTAGCAGGTGGGGCTGGTAATAAAGGTAGATGGGTAACATTCACAGGCGGTTTCACATAGCTACCATTCTTATTAGCACTAGAATGACTACTAGAATTATACCTGCTGCTAGCCACTGATGTATTCGTCGTGTTCTAAATTTTTGCTAGATAAAACACTTCTTTCATGGTTTTTGGTTGGAACATTCTCACTGGTCCACCAATCTCCGGTTTAATCGCCTTTAAGAAGATACTAACAGCATATGATTCCGGTATCGTCACCTTAAGAAGACAAGCATCAAATTGGTCACAAAAGTCTTCTAAGGATCCTGTTTGTGACAGAGAAGTGAGTGTACCCATAGCATCTTCAAACAGAACTGATGAGAATCGAGAAACAATGGCTTCTGAATACTCTTTCCAGGTTATTTGTGAAATTGGCACCGGTTTGGTCTTCAAGAAAGCTTGATGCCACTTTACTGCTTTTCCTTCAAGATGAATAGCAGCGTAACGTACCTTGAAATTCTCTGGAGTCTCGTCTACATTGAAGAAGTGTTCACATCTATAAACCTAATCATCCACTTCACTTCCATCAAACTTTGGAAAATCAGTCTTTCCAATTCTGTGTAATCTTTCATTTCTATTGCATTATTCAGATCAAACCCTGTATTATTGACTGTTTTACTGATCGATTCTCCATTCAATTTTGCCAAAATCGCTTGAACATTGGCATTCAAGTTTGCAAAAGTTTGCTCAGACTTCTGCATAAACGCATCAACCTTCAACAGAGTAACACTATGATCTTCCACTGTCTTTTCCAAATTGGACTTTTCTGAATCGGAACGGCTGTGAGTTGTCATTGTTCTCACAGATTCTAGGGTTTTGATGAAAACGAGAGTGTAATTGACCGAATCGATGATCAATTACCGATTGAATTGAATTACGGATGAACTTGATCGAACAAAGATCAAATTCTATGAAATGAATCTAAGAAATTGCACAATTGATCGCTGATTTGAGAAGAATCAAGAGCTATGCCGAGAATCGACTGCTCTGATACCAATGATAAGAACAACAGGAAGAAGAATTGCAACAACCAATCAACTGACTCTCATTACAACTGTTCAACTGCATATAACAGACTCCAACTACCATTTTACACAAAGACCCCCTCTACTTATCTAACCAGCTAATACACCCCCTGTCCTAACATATAAGACCCCTACCTTATTAACAAGTAACAATTCAGTCCCTAGACTTATTACAATGTATCAGGTTATGAATGGTTGCAAGCAATAGATTTGGAAGTGTTGAATGACGATGCAGGTGGGTCTCGAGGGTTGTGGCGGTTTGCGGCTGTGTCGACGGCAGTTCTAAGGTTCCGGCGAGATCTAACGCTTGTTTTGTTTATATGTAATAGGGGTGTGCACGGTTCGGTTCGGTTCGGTTTTTGGGTAAAATCAAAACCGAAACCGAAATGTCGGTTTTCGTGTTTTAAAAACCATTCGGTTTCGGTTTTTTTCGGTTTTTCGGTTTTTACGTCGGTTCGGTTTTTCGGTTATTTCGTTTTTGGAACAAAATTATGTAAGATTCAAAAAATAAAAAGTATAATTTATATTATACCAATCTTTTTATATGTTTACATTTAAGTTATTATAGTTAACCTCTTTAGTTAATGTTGTTTACATACACCTAACCTTCTAATCTATTTTTATGTTTCTTTAAAATTTTTATTAAATTTAATTTTTATATTAAATTTTGTTATATCTTATAGGTAATAATAAATCATTTTAGTTATAATGTTTTTATTATACACACTTAACATTCAAAAATAAAATTAACATTTTCTACTAACATTGGGTTAAACATTTAAACAATTTAAACTTAAACATAAAAATATATGGATTGTAACTTATCGGTTCGGTTCGGTTTTTTTCGGTTAATGAAAAAGTTTATCCAAAAACCGAACCGAAATTTTCGGTTATTAAAAACCCGAAAACCGAACCGTCAGTTCTTGTTTCGGTTCGGTTTTTTCGGTTCGGTTATTTCGGTTATTCGGTTACGGTTCAGTTATTTCGGTTTTCTTGCTCACCCCTAATATGTAAGTAGCTTTGTTATTTAATAAAGATTCTCACTTTCCTTTGATACCAGTGGGTTTAAGCAATTAAGCTTTCATTGTCATGCTCTGTTTTTTGTTTTTGGAATTGTTCTTATGGGTATGGAAATTATGGTGGAATTTAATAATTTATGATATTTTGTTCGTTGGATTAATGTTTGGTAATTTTCTCACCTATGACGTCATCAGATTCAAATGCAATAAAATTAAACTCAAATTCGATAATAAACAACTAAGCAAGTTTCATGAGATTAGTTGTAAGTTTGATCAAAAGCTGCAAACAACTTTTTTAGTTACAGCTTCCATTTGCTTAGACAGAGTGGATTGCATTTTCTTGTGTGCAAGATTAATATATGTATACTTTTATCCCCTACAACCCCTTAATTTTTTTTACGTGTAAATTCAAATTGTCTTACGTTTAGACGTAAATTTTTACCACAAATGAGTTAGGTCAAGTATAATATGTTCTTATGTTTATTATTATCTACGTTTTCAGTTAATCTACGTTTTAACGTAAAAACATTTTTCGGAAATGAGTTTGGTCAAATATAATGCGTTTTTGTGCTTACTTTTACGTACGATTTCAGATGGTCTTCGTTTTGACGTAAATTACAATCAGCAAGTTGTGCGAATAGTGCTTTCATCCTATTGGTTTTTTGTTTCTTTCTTGATTTGATTTTTTGGACTTTATTATTTTTATTTTTTACTTTTCCTTTTTATGTTTAGTGTTTTAGTTTTAGGTTTATTTTTAATTAAAGTTTTATTTAAGATAGCATTTACATTTTCATTTACAATTAATTTAAAATCAGTCCTCCCTACTGATTAGTGTAAATTTATTTTTATGGTTTTCACTCGATGTAAATCATGTGTCAATATTCTTTTCTCATATTTCTTTTGGTTAGCCGAATTAAACCCCGTAGCATAGCGCGAGTAATCTTACTAGTTTAAGCCAACGATATAACATGTTACACGGTGTATAGAGGATTACAAGGAGGACACGATTTTACTTTTTGTTTACGAGAGATAAAATAAATCATTCATTTTTTTTTATGTTAAAAACTTTTATATCATAGAAAATTATTAAATTACAATGTTTGTTCTTCTCTCCTTATATTAGATATATGAAAATTTGTGTTTATTTATAAAACCTAAACATGTATATGTAAACGTTTAAAAATTATAAAAGAAACATATAAACTAATTAGTTTAGTATACGTATTTGTAATAAAGAATATTAAATAAATGATTTAGATTTGTTACATTTATTCTCACAATAATTTAAAATTTTGTATAATGAAACTCATCATATATATATATATTATAGCCAGGTGCGGATGTACATTAGTGTAAGGGGTGGCGTCCGCTACGGCTTGGCGTTCCGGCGGTAGTGTAAAATTAGTGTAAATTTTGGAAAAATTTAACGTTTTTTTTTTCGATTTCGTTACCGCTTGGAGCGAATCCTAGATCCGCCACTGATTATAGCGATATGTTATAATGATATATATTAGGTCGAACGTAGTGGGGCGGTATAGCCCACCATAGCGCCGCTATGGCGCCGGGCACACCACCCCCCTGGGCGCTATGTCGCAAAAATTTTTTCAAGCGCTATAATTATAGCGGCGCGAAGAAGATGATGATTTTATTTATTTTGTGTTTTTTTTATTTTCTGTTTTTTATTTTCTGTTTTTTATTTATTTTGTGTTTTTTTTTATTTTCAGTTTTTTGTTTTTTTATTTTCTGTTTTGTTTTTTTATTTTCTGTTTTGTGTTTTTTTTGCGTTTTATATTTTATTTTCTGTTTTATATTTTATTTTCTGTTTTGTTTTGTTTTTTATTATTTTCTGTTTTTTATTTTTTTTCTGTTTTTTATTATTTTCTGTTTTTTATTTTTTTTCTGTTTTTTATTATTTTCAGTTTTTATTTTTTAAATTTTGAACTAACATTTTATATTGTTTTATTTAATTAAATGAATTTTATTTTTAAAAAAGTTACAAATGAATTAAAAAAAATAAAAATTAAAAAATGAGTAATGATTACACAGGGGCTTTATGACTACGGCCTCAAATTGCATAACGCCCCATAAAGCCCCGGGGTGACGTGGCATGCCACATGTCACATAACGCCCCTAAAAGGGCTTTATGACTACACATGCCCTTATAAGACTACATGGTATGGTGATGGACCATCCTTGGAGGATGATCCGCCACGTAGGCGACACATCATAGTCCTCCCAAGGATGGATCATCCTCCAAAACTAGGGGGCATGGGAGGATGGTCCTAGTCATCATCCTCCACCACTTTTATATTTTTTTTTTACTTTTTTTAATCTTCAACTTTTTTTAAACATTTAACAAATAAAGTAATAAAATATTTTCATTAATATTAAAAAACATTACATAAACTTAAAAAAAAAAAATTAACTTAAAAAAAATAAACTAAAAAAAACATAAAATGAAAAACCTAAAGTTAAAAAAAAACTTAAAAATATCCTAACATATTAAAATAAACTACTAGTCGTCGTCTTCCATGTGGTGGGCGGGTTCGTTTTGAGTGTTGTTCCAAATGTACTAGTTTATCGTCGGCAAAATAATCGGCTACTAGTTTATCGTGGCCGGCTATAAATTTAGAACAAAACATAAATGAAATTAATTAAAACATACATTTTAAAATCTATATAAAACATAAGGAAAAAAAAATAAAATACCTTCTTGGTCTCGGTTATATTTTGCTCGCCTGGTTAGCGGTTGGGACGACCCTTCAGCGGCCGACATGAACACCTGAGCCGCGTTCATAATCATGTTGTGCATAATAACATCCTCTTCCGAAGATGATGAATACCACTCGGACGAAGACGATGAAGACATAGAAGAAATTGAAGAAATGGAAGAAACGGGTGAAGCCATGATAATTTTTTAGCGAGAGATGGGGTGGAAGCGGGTAAAAAATGATACAAAATATGATGACTTTTTATAAAAAAGGAAGAGTGGTTTATAAAATGTGAGAGAGATGGGGTGGTAGTGGGTGAAAAGTTGTGAAAATTGGGGTTAAAGAAGTGAGTATTTATAAAAATGGAAGTGAAATGGGTGTATTTTAAAAAAATAGCCGTTGGAAAGTTTTTTTTTTTAATTAAATTCAAACGGTCAAATGAAGGGGGCCCACCACATTCGCACCGTCGCCAACGTCTACATTCAGACGGAGAGGACGAGGACGGTAGGGGGCGGCACGGTGTTTGGACCGTCGCCGACCCGTGACGGGCCGGGGCCGACCCCCATACCGTGTAGCCTAAGTTACTTCTTTGTTAGACATTTAGCAGCCGATGACAAGTGTTAGCCTTGTGCTTGGTGTTTGAAAGGGAAGGTGAGGGGCAATGATCATCATTGATTCATTGGCGTACCTGGAAGCAAACCATATTTGCTTATAATCAAAGATTTCATTCATTTCATTTCAAGATTATATTTTCGAATTGACCGGATGGTAATAAAATATTGTTATATTATTTATTTTTTTTGTGATTATCATTTTCTGTGTTGAAAGTGTTACTGTCCTTAACTCTGACATCGTTTCTATAATATGATTGTGGAATGATTTTATATTATTATGATACCTTTCTTTAGGGTTTAAGAGCATGTGATCTGTACTGAAAGATACAAATAATGCTTTTATTTTTTGGCGTTTTGCATCATACGACAGTTTAGTCAGTAATAAGGTATTATGGAACGTTTTTTTTTCTAAAATGAGTGTAGTTGGGATATGGGAATGTGGACATTGTGGGCCATTATGTTAAAAGATGTGTAATAGAATTAAATAAAAAAACCATTAAAAAAAGGTATTGGGCAAACAAAAAATGAATAGATGTCATTGGCCGAACATCTTGAACATGAGGCGTGGAAAAAAGAACGTTGTGTGCATTTTCTTTTGAAAAAACGCCGGGGGCGGTAATTGGGCGTTGTGGGGTGTTTGTGGGGAAAAAACGTCCAAAACCCCCCCACTATGAGTGGTCTAAAGTTAGAAAATCAACTATTATGGCACCAAATGAATCAAACGTTCAATGGACAGTGGAAAGTTCGTTTGTTTAGTAAATGAACGAAATCGAACGAAAATTTTGTCCGTTTAATAGTTAAACGACTGAACATGACATTCATTTATTTATGTTGGTTTGTGTTGGTTTAGATTCATTTGTGTTTAATAGTTCATTAGGGTTTCTAATATTTATATGTTATTTAAATACTTCAAAGTTCTCACTAATAAAATATTTAATAAATATTAGTGTATTAGATATGACATACCTTTTAGTAATTTAAGGTTCACAACTTTCACAAATCATAGACTTTAAACATTTATCATCGTTGACGTCGTCTTCTCGAGGACCACCGGCTTCGTCTTGATGATTGGTTTCGAGTTTATTTTGGGTGAATTAAGTGAAGACTTTAAGTTTAATATGAGAAATTTGTTTTTTGGGTCGATATTTGTATGTTAATTATGTTTATCAAGATTATGTTAAGTATGTTTGGATAATTAGGTTAGTATATTTTGGGTGGATCTACGTAATGTTTGTAACGAAAGATATCAAATTTCTTTTGTATGCGTTCATGTTCATATGTGTTCGTGAACATTCATTTATATTCATGAACGTTTGTTTTCGTCATAAAAAAAATAACGAACAAACAAAGATGGACACGAACACGTTCCTTTCCATAATGAACGAGCACGAATAGAAAATATCGTTCGAGAAGTTCAGTCAATAATTTGTGAACACTTTTATTTTCTTAATGAACACACACGAAAAAAGATTTATTTGTGTTTATTTGACTCGTTTATAGCCCTAGCATGGATCAAGTATATATTGAGTTATTGTTAACTTATTTGCTTAAAAAACATAAAGACAAAATCCACGCAGCTCTGGCTGTAAGATATTTCTAAAGTTAGAGACTTAGAGATGACAAGAACTTAAGGATTACAAAACTTATATTCCAAGACAAAAGAATGAATATAAACTCAGATAAACTGAAAATACAGTTTACATTTTATTTTATTTATGTCCTTATAAAAATTGGTATATATGAGTAGTATCTTAAAATTTTGAAAATAGTACTTATTAATATGTAGGAATATCGATTTTATATAATTAATTTGTGTGGGCTGTATAGTAAGCTATACCAAAACTTGTAAAATTGGTATAAAATGATACGTTTAAAATGCAAGTATAAAATTTCTTATTTTTCGTCTGAAAATTTTAAAATTATATAGGATTGTCCTCCCAATTATTTTGCCTAAATATTTATACAATATATAAATTGGGTCCCATGACTTTCCGTCCACTCAGAACTTTTGGTCAAGCTCAGTCACTGTTTATTAGTGTTAAAGGTCTACTTAATGAGAAGATAATGTTGATTCTTTTCAATGTTGCAAAAATCAGCCTAGGTGATTGAGTACTCGACACCTAGGCGGTCCTCGAAACTTCACCTTACCGACTTTATTTAAGTTGACCAAACCTAGACGAACAAAATTCGGTCTAGTCAGTCCAAACACGAATTTTCGTTGTTTTTCATTGATTTCTCCTTTTTTCATCGATTTTCGCTATTTTTCATCAATTCTTGTAGGGTTTTTGTTGTTTTTCACGCAAATACCTTGGAAGACGAGCATTAAATGATCACCATGTCTACAATATTAAAAAAATAATATCAATTTTTGAAATACTTTAGTATCTTAACATGTATCATTTTGATTTATATTGATATTCACGTAATGTGTATATAGAAAAAGTATATCGTACAAGAGACCTTACGTACGACAGGTACGCGATGACAAATAGCACGTTATGTTAAAAAAAAACAAAATCGCATGTATTGTATATACGGGAATCACACGTTGAAAAAATATATAAATCACATGTTTATATAAAAAAACCATTTTCGCATGCTATAAAAAATAACCCAGATCGCATGATGTTCAAAACTATCAAAATCGCATGTTATAAACTTTTTTTGCATGTTGATAAAGAATCTCGTACGCGTCCTATGTTAAGGCCTCTTGTACGATAACCGGCCTCTCTCTCTCTCTCTCTCTCTCTCTCTCTTTCTGTCTCTCTCTCTCTCTCTCTCTCTCTCTATCTATATAGGGTCAGGATTTAGGGAAAACGGTGAAAGGTGTAAGAACGGTGAGAACGCTTATGGATCATCAGATCAAAACAATCTATGGACTAGATTGGAGCGGTGGCGTTTTCGTAAATAACATCAATTTTATTACTTGAACGTGCTTCATTAAGGGTAAAAAGGTCTTTTACTACTCAAATTCAAAACGCCAAACTAAATTAGCAACACGCCATTCAAAACGACTAAAACCCATTAATACAAAACTCCAAAGCTTAATGATAAAACGCGTTGCAGACTTAGCAGGTAGATGGAACAAACAGTAACTGAAAGTCAAATATTAACATTTATTACAAAAATTCCCTCCTAAACTACGCGCCAAAAAACATCATTATATAAACGACGTTATCATCGCTTCCATCATCACTTCCATTGATCATACTAAAAATGTCATCTTTAACCAAAACTCCAAGTTTAACCAAAACGCCAAAATGGCAACCATCATTTCATGGAGATACACCCTCATAATCAGAAGATTCGTGATACGTTTTGACAACAGAAGAAGAGTGTTTGTTAAAACAATCAAAGTCATTTTGTACATGGAAGAAGAGGTATAGAGGGGGATCCTATCACTTGGCATCCCTCTTGATAACGAATGTGATGAAACACATAAGGTTATGAGAAGATTAACCAGAAAATTTGGACCAAGCAAAGCAAATGCAAAAATGGACCCAATCATCACATCATGGCGTTTTGATGAAGATGCAAACATGATCACCGTTTATATAACAACGAAGCGCAGAAGACTACATGCTTGAAGACATCATGACCAAGCAGGGTCTTAGGTTCCTAGAGGAGTTACACAACACCACATATTTGAACACATACATAAACATAAAATTGGCGTTGATGCAGGACATGTTCAAATGGAGGCTACAAAATCTTCAAGAACAAAAAGCCAATGAAAGTGAAAGTGATGACTTGGATGAAAGACTGGAAGAAGAATCCGAAGAAGAAGACGAAGGGAGTGGTGGATATTTCTCAAACAAAGTCCATTCTGACGAGGAGTTTTAACTTTTTTTATTGTCTTTTGTGTAATTTTTTTTTCAAATAAAAAAAATACTATATTTCTCTCATTAGTTACAAAACGCCAAAATGCCACAAAAGCCATTAAATACAAAATGTCAAATAATAAAAACTATTTTTCCTGCGTAATTTTTTCTGTGTTTTAGTTAGTGTATTTTATCATCTTGATCTACAAAAAACGCCACTAAATATAAAACGTCAAACTTAAAAGATGGGACGTGTTACAGACTTAACAGATAAAGCTGAACAAAACAGTAAATACAAACACTAACTGAAATGACAGATACTTTATTACTAGCATTTATTATAATAATATATCGCCTAAACTACGCGCCAAAAACATCCTATAAAGAGAAACGTCTCAGCACCTTCCATTGATCACACCAAAAAACAAACGCCATGTTTCTTAAATTCCACTCACTGTAAAACGCCAAAAAAGTTTAAAAAAATCAAAGATGGCAAACATCGTTTCTTGGATATTCAGTATTGTTCAGCGTGAAGTTTCACTGAATGGATTGTTAGGTGAGGGGGTAACTCAATAAGATTTTGCTGCATAAGATTGACAAATCTTCAAGAAAAAGAGACTAATGACAGTCATATGTCATTTTGTGTGCTTTGTTCTTGAAGAAGGTTTTGATGAGAATAACAGACCGATCCCAGTGTAAATGCTATTTTGGACTCCATGATGATAATGAAGACGACGGACAAATAGCATCCACTCACACGACATCGATCTATGTCTCCAACATCCACAAAGCCACTTCAACAACGAACAACAATAAAATCATATCAAAACCAAAACGCCATATATTTGTGACAGTTCTTGTAGTTTCAAAGAAGAAAGAGACTGATGACAGTGAAGATTTGGAAGAGAAATTGGATTAGGATTTTTAATTTTTTTTCGCTTCTGTTTTTTTTTTCCTGTGGTTTGTTATCTAATTTTCCGCTAAAAAATACATTATTTCTCTAAAAAAATGCTTCTAAAACCCCAAGATGCCACAAACGCCAAACTCCAAAACTATAATAAAATTACTTTAGACACGTATTATTAAAAACTCCAAAAAAAATTACTGAAATGTATAAAACAATGTGTAAGAGAATAGAAAAATTTGCCATCTTTATCTAAACGGCATTAAAAATACAAAACGCCAAAATCTAAAAGATGGGATGTATTACAGCCTTAACAAATGAAGCTGAACAAACAGTGACTACAAACAGTAACTGAAACGACGGAAACTTTATTACTAACATTTAGTATATTAAAAGTCACTCCATGGGTACTTGAATTTATTTATCTTTTCAAAACGTCATAATTACATGTCACATTATAGGACTGTATCCTACATGGCGGTAAGAAAAGGTCATTATATAAGTAGAACATGTAAACAAAACTTAACACTCCACACATTCTCTAAACACGCCACACATTGTCTAAAATGCCATAAAACTTAAAAAAAGGGCTCAGGTTAGGTTTGAGAGGTCGGAAAGATGTTTCGTCCTAAAGTTCTCTGATAGGAGAAAGGTGAGGTCAAGACAATCAAGGCCATACTAAGTATGGATGAAGCCGTTCAAAGGGATATTCTGGCCCTTGGGATTCCAAGGGCCGCCGATTGTGAACGAACTCGAACCGTAATAAGAAGATTGAAGAGAAAATTTACAACAGATGATGATGATGATGATGATGATATTGACGATACGGGTCTGCCAAGAGTTACCAGTTGGGGTTTGGATGAACAAGCAAGAACAGTTAAAGTGACTTATCGACACGGGGTGTGACATTCATTGTCGATGGACGAAGTGCTGAACACAAAGAGACTACATCTTCTTGAACAACTATGTGATTTAGCACCTTCGAACGATCCAAGATCCAGGGTTGTCATGATATTTAAGTATAGGTTGCAACAAAGACGAGACGAGATAATAGCGTTATACGCCAATGCACAATATGATGATGAATATGAAGAAAGTGATGAACAAAGCGATGGATACATCTCTAATGTAATCCCATGCACAGAAGACTATTAGTTTGTTTTGATTTCGTCTTATTGTAATCTTTTGAATTATAATGAATTATTAAGAACGCCATGAACGCCAAAAAAATTACCTTTATAACATATATGGGATTAATTCAACTGGTAAAATCTACAAAAACGCCAAAAAAATTGTAAAGTATGAATTATTAAAGGTATATAATGAATTTGGTAACACCATGGACGCCAAGATGTTAGAATTATTAATTAATTTTAATGAATTTGGGAACGCCGTAAACGCCAAAATATTTACTATATAACACAAAAACGATTAATTCAATGAGGCAGACCTAAAAAAGACCAATAAAACGCCAGGTAGTTATTGGATCTAACTACACGCTAGGGCTGAGCAATTTACCGTTCTGAACCGCCAGAACCGGGGAACCGAACCGGAATCGGCAGATCCGAACCGTATTGTTGTATTTCGGGTCCGGTTCCGGTTCTTAAGTTTGGGAGAAAATGGTTTCCTGTTCTGTTCCGGTTATAACCGACGGTTCTGTTTAAAGAACCGCTAGAAACCCATTTGGGTTTAAACTTTAAATAATGTATTTAAAAACCCTATTAATTCATTTAAACTTAAATATTATATTTAAAAAAATGTGTCTAGTATTAAAGAATATTAAAATAGTTTTGACTTAATGTTTGAATGAAGTTTTTGTGATGGTTAACTAAAAGTTTTTTAGTTAACTTTTGGTTTTCTGAATTGTATACATTCTGTTTAAAACATTTTATTGTTGCTACTTTGACTCTAATTAATTTGAATTGTGGATTTTGCAACTCTTAGTTATATGTTTTAAACGGTTTATTGTTTTAATTGTTTTTATTTGGTTCTTAGTTTTAGGATTTAATTGACAACCGGTTCCGGCAGGAACAGTTTACGCTAGAACCCTTTAACCCGGTTTCGAACCGAACCGGAACCGTTAGAATATGGTTCGGTTCTGATTTTTTTATTTAGAATTCAACGGTTCCGGTTCGGTCCCAGTTCGGTTCGATTCGGTCCGGTTCTGAACCGTTGCACAGCCCTACTACACGCCAAAAAAAATCTTAGACGCCAAAAATGAAGCAGTATTGTGACACACACATTGGAAAAAAGAAGATAAAAAGATAAGAAAGCCCCTCCACCCTGATTATATCGCGCGCCACGTGTTCGACCAGAACCCGTTCTTACCGTTTTCACACTTTTAGACGTTTTCTCCTGATCCCGTTTCTCTCTCTCTCTCTCTCTCTCTCTATATATATATATATATATATATATATATATATATATATATATATATATATATATAATCTCCGGATAGTTAATTTTCTTTATAATTTACCATATCGGATTACTTCCCGAGTACCACCCACCTAGGCCAAGTTCTCCCAACTTCACGGCCGACCGATCTGAGAATGTCTAGCGACTTCTGCATTTATTCTTTTAATGTAATTGGATTGACATGATGGCCAAATGTATCATAATAGTATCAAACAAGTTAGGACTTAGGAGAGTGTAAAGTGCACACAATGATGAGTGTATTATGATTTTTGGTATTCAGAAACCTTATTGGTCCTTAGGGGCGAAGAATGGGGATTCTAAGGGGTAAACGCCCCCAAGAACAAGGTCTAAGAGACGGTAGCCCCTGGCAGGTCCAAGGGGCAGAGCCCTTGGTTGGGTCTGAGTTGGAGAAATTTTTAATGTTTATTAGAATTAAAGTTGTTTTAATTAAAGTGATTCACGGAAAATTCATTAGGATTTTAAATTTCCCGAACTTGACTTAAATTTTTTGGTAGAAAAATAACTCAATTTTTGGAGGCATTTTGATTTCAGATGGTTCCTAAACTTCTCTATAAATTATTTGTTCTTGCATATTAAATCTGAGTTTTATCTGATTAAAAAGTTCAACGAAACCATTAAATTGTTTCAATCTAAAAATGTCCCACACGACCTTCAAATCATCCTATAATTTCGTTTAAAACTTATTCATTACTCGGTATATATTTGGTCATGGAAGGAAAATGCCAACGGTCATCATGGAAAGAAAGGGCAAAAGCAATTTGTCAGTCCCCTTACTACATTTATCTCTTTCTTTTTTTCATTGTATTCCACGATTTTTCTGTCTTTTATATTTTTCTATCTTTTATACAAAGCATAATTATTAGAGAAATTATGAGATGGGCTTTGTCTTGATGGTGTAAAGTATAAGCCATTCTTGTTGAAGCTTTACAAATTAATATTTATATATTATTATAAAAATCCATATTTTTAAAAGTAAATGTATTTGTTTTTGTATGAAAACATGTGTTTACCTGCTAAGGGGGTGTTTGGGAGTGCTTATTTATATATACTCTAATTTGTAACATATTTAGGCAATATGGTGTTGTACTCTAGGCTGTATTGATATTTTGTGCTTATTATTGTTGTACGTAGCTTTATGTTGTTGTACATCATGGTGTCTATTGGTTTCCTCACTACCTACCGCTGCTTCATTCACTCAACCTGTAAAACCCTAAAAAAGAGATATTCACATCCAGTTGATCAACATCGGCGTTCCTTCCCGATCTTAACATCACCACTACATCCATCTCCGTCAGTCCGTCACCCTCACTAGCATATATACAGACATCTTCATTCCATCGAATCCAATCCATTCGGTCAACAAAACTCAACCAAAAGGTTTACAGTTTTACACACTCGAAGATATACATGACGTCATCAACGACAAGAGTAGATCTGGACGGAAATCTGGTAAAACCCTTAGCAATATGCATTATCGGCGCCGGAGGATTCATGGTTCGCACTTGTGCGGGAAATTGTTGTCTGAAACGCTGCACACTGTGCTAGCTGTGGATGTGTATAATGATAAGATCAAGCATCTTCTCGAACCGGACTCGCTTCATTGGGTCGGTCGCATCCAGTTCCACTGGATTAATATTAAGAATGATTCTCGCCTTGAAGGTCTCATCAAGTGCTCTGATCTGGTAAAATGTTGCGTTATTTGTTTAGATCTGTTTGAATTGATGCTTGCTTAGTGTCGGTGATTTGTATTTGTTTGATATTGTGCGGTTTGGATCTGCATTTTTGTGTTTGAGAATGAGGATTTGAGTGATGTTAAGTTGTTATGTGTTGCGAGTGTTTAATAGTTTAAAGTGTGATTTGCTGAAATGATACTTTATAATGTGTAATTAATAGATAGCAAATTGCAGAGATCATGTTCATTAAGACACTATAAAACTTGAGTTAGTGATATAGAGGGCATCGCAAACGTCCGCCAGGCACCGCCCCTATGATCCAATCAAACCGAGATAAAGAGGGCATCGCAAACGTCCGCCACCAGTAACAACACGGCAACACCCCATCTCTGTTTATCTCTATAGAAAGCGAGACAATAGCTGCAGCTTAAGCTACTAGAACTAAAAAAAACTGATGGAACCAAGGGGATTAAAAAATAGGTGCAGATCACCCAGTAGGACATCCACACACTCAACCAAGCTTTGTTCTTTTAAGTTGTATAATTAATTAATTATACAAATATATGTGTATGTAGTTAGATCGATTTCTGGTTTCAAAGGTAACTCTCCACTGTGATCTGACTTAATTTGTTTTGGATCTTTACATTATTTTACTTCGAGATAGAGTGTTGCAAGGGCTTTTTTTTTTGGGTAATGTTTTAAGTTTTGTTTGTATTTGTTGCATATGCTGCAGAAATTATGTACCGACAAAGTGTGATGATGGCTCAGCAGAGGCAACAACCTACTCAAGTACCCGAGTTCAGACTACCTCAAGAATTGACGTATTGAAAAAATGAATTAGGAAATGTTAGCTAATTATAGCGTATAATATAGTATACAAGATTTTGAGAATGGGTTTTAGTGTTGAACTAGAAAAGTGCCCCACGCGTGTTGCGCCGCGGGCAAAGAAATTGACTTCATATAGGCATAAACTCTTGGTTGCAGCTCATGTATCTAACTTGATGGAAATATAAATCTAGCCCCGCCGCATTGCGGCGTGTTACTTTTCTAGTTTTAACTAATTTATAACTAATTGACTTTTTGAAAAGTTAAATGATGTTTGGGTTTGGGATTGTATGTGAGGGGAAAAGTCAATAAGTTACTCAATTATGACTTAATAACTTTTCTAAAAAATCATAAGAAGGTTTGAAAAACTAAGCCAAACACCCCCTAAGTAGCATGAGACCGAACGTAGTGGGGCGTTTTTTGCCCAGGATCTCGCCCGAAAACGCCGGATAACGCCGGGCACCTCCGCCCCCGTGGGCGTGTTTGGCCATTTTTTTGGTCAGGCGTGTTCTAAATAACGCTATAAGGGGGCAAGGTTTGACCAATCAGATTCATTTCCATTTTTAGAAAACCAATTAAATTTTTTTTGATGTTTTTTTTTTATTTAATTTTATTACAAACATAATGCCCCACAATGTCCACATCTCCACTACACCCATTTTAAAACACACCCAATAATGCCCCATTGCTCATTGCTGACTAGGCTGCCACATGACGCAAAACGCCCAAGGGTGAATCATGCCCACTACGCATGGTCTGAGAAACACTTCCCTTCTTTCTTTTAGGTTAGAGTAATGACCGATGGTATGTCCGTTCATCGACAATGAATGAAGAAGTCATTTGCCTATTTTTTTGGTAGTTTAATAATCATCGCTATATGAAGTAGACGTTTTTATTTTATACTCTTAACTTTCGCTTTCTTTATTCAAAGCCATTTTAATCCCTTTATTTTATAGTTAAGACGTCTATTGTCTATTGAACCTTTAAGTTGTGATTAATGACACTCTTTGTCCATTGAACCTTTAAGTTGTGATTAATGACACTCTTTGCAGAATCCTATCTGAAAATGGATGTTTTACCTTCACGTATTTATACAGGGATTTGTTTTTAGGAAAAATCACCCCTCTTTAGACCGTGGGGTATGTTGGGGTGTGGGTTAGGGGCATGGTGCGATACGTGGAGTATAGGGCACCCAAGACCAAAAGCCAATTTCAAAGGGGTATGGTGGGGCGTGGCTTGGGTGGCGTGGCTAGTGCTCTTGGCCAATGAGGTTTCACCATGTTATGTGGGTAGCCCCGCCCAACGCCCGGGCTGAATCCCCACGCCAATGGGGCCACGCCCAAACCCAAGCCCACCCGGGGTGGTGACTTAGACATTTCTCTCCAACCCATGCCCCAACCCCCACCCCATACCCCATAACTTATATTGTATTGTACTTGATAATTGATATACAGAAAACTCTATTTAATATATATGCCAGGTATGTTGGATCAGTTCTGTTTAAACATAATGGAAAACATGAATAATACCTGTTACAGCAGATAACCCAGCAGAGAATCCAGTCAGGGATGCAGCCATCGAGTTAGTCATGATTGTTAGGATGATCTGGTTCCTCCTTAGGGTGTAAGTTATGATGGTGATGAAACCGAAACTAGGGTGAGAATCGGTTATGGGGAGAGAGCCGAATTCTTTGATGTTATGAGGGTTGTGATTGTGTAATGTGTGTAACCCTTTAACTCTCTAATAAGCCCCTTATTTATACACCCAAGAGGAAACCCAATTAGTTAATAAGGGTAATATGGTCCATCAACAATTACCAACTAATTATTAATAGGTTAATAAATATATTTTGATCTAATATAATATAAATGATTATATAGGCTACAAGATTAAATATTACATTTATATATTTAATCTCACATTCTCCCACTTAGCCAAGTAATCATTTATCATGAGTATTAGGTAAGCCTGGCCAGGAGTTAACATTCATTTTAGCTTTAAACCAAGAACTATAGCAGAGAAATACAGCCGTTGAATCATCATTCGACTCAGGACCCCCATTAGTCATACTATAGCCTCAATTTAAAACCTAATAGTTACGATCAAAATATATATAAGCCCTTTAGCGTCTGATTTGTATTTATATTTGTCTATATGTCATTACACCGGCAGAACATATGTTAGAGACATACAAAATCAAACTGAGGAAATTTTATTAATTAAAACATAAGCTAGTACAATATGCCATTAAACAAGGTCTTTAGTAAGTCCCATATTCGATACATGTTCTTCGAAAACTTTAGGTGGGAGACCTTTAGTCATCGGATCCGCTAGCATATCTTTAGTACTAATATACTCTATACAAAGATTATTTTCCTCAACTCGTTCACGTACGAACAAGTACTTTGTATCGAGATATAAACCAGCTCCAGTCGAACTGTTACTGTTCGAGAATCTAACGGCAGCTGAGTTATCACAGTAAAGCTTCAATGGTCTAGAAATGGAATTAACAATTTTGAGTCCAGTGATCAGATTTCTAAGCAACATTCCATGACAGGTTGCGTTGTAAACAGCAATGTATTCTGCCATCATTGTGGAAGTTGTAGTTAACTGTTGTTTATGACTCTTCCATGAGATAGGTCCGCCTGCTAACATAAAGATGTAGCCCGAAGTGGATTTCTTGTCATCTTTGCATTTGGCAAAGTCAGAATCAGAATAACCTACCACTTCTAAGTGATCACTTCTTCTATAAGTCAGTTTATAGTCTTTCGTCCCTTGCAGATATCTGAGGACCTTCTTAGCTGCTTTCCAGTGATCTAGGCCAGGATTAGTCTGATAACGGCCTAGCATTCCAGCAATATAAGCGATATCTGGGCGAGTACAGACTTGAGCATACATCAGGCTCCCGACTACTGACGCGTAAGGTATCTGGCTCATTTGCTCCTTTTCAACCTCTGTTGTCGGACACTGGAATGAACCGAAAACATCTCCCTTAACAACTGGAGCGACGGAGGGTTTGCACTGTTGCATGTTGTAACGTGTAAGGACACGATCTATGTAAGTCTTTTGAGACAATCCTAAGATCCCTTTGTGTCTATCTCGGTGAATTTCGATGCCAATGACGTAAGAAGCATCTCCGAGATCCTTCATGTCGAAGTTATGCGAGAGTAACCGCTTCGACTCATGCAACATGTCTAAACTATTACTTGCCAATAGAATGTCATCTACGTAAAGGACAAGTATAGTAAAATTACTCCCACTCATCTTGAGGTAGGTGCATTGATCCACTTGATTCTTCATAAAACCTTGCCTCTTCATGACTTCATCAAACTTGAGATACCATTGACGTGATGCTTGTTTTAACCCATAAATGGATTTCTTCAACTTACAGACTAGATGCTCCTGACCTTCAGGTTTAAAGCCTTCAGGTTGTTTCATGTAAACATCTTCGTCTAAGTCTCCGTTAAGGAAAGCAGTTTTGACGTCCATCTGATGCAGCTCTAAATCAAAATGAGCTACTAGGGCCATAACGATCCTTAATGAATCTTTACGAGAGACAGGTGAAAACGTCTCTTGATAATCAATTCCCTCTTTCTGAGTGTAGCCCTTTGCAACCAATCTCGCTTTATAGCGTTCAACGTTCCCATTCGGATCTAGTTTTGTTTTGAACACCCATTTACAACCTACAGGTTTGACATCGTTGGGTAATTCTACCAAATCCCAAACGTCATTTTTCTTCATGGATTCAAGCTCATCAATCATTGCTTTGTTCCATTCAGAAGACTGATCACTGCTAATGGCTTCATTATAAGAGATAGGATCATTGAGCTTTCCAGCATCCATTTCAGTCAGGTAGGTAATATAATCATCCCAATTAGTAGGCCGTTTTTGCCTAGATGACCTCCTGAGCTGATTTTCGGGTTGAGCGTTGTCTTGGTTTTGAGCGTTTGATGTGCCTTCGTTATGAGGTATAATGGGTTCTGGTTGTGGAGTTGGAGTTTGTGCAGTGGCTTCAGGTGCAGTTGCATGTGGTACAAGAGGAGTAAACGGAGTAATGGTAAGCGACGAGTCTCTTCCCCCCGCGTCTTGTACTTCTTGCAATTCTTCGTAAGGGTTAGTACTGCTCCCACTGACCTTGAAATCCTCCAGGAACGCAGCACGCTTGGTTTCAACAATACGGGTGACATGGGAAGGACAATAGAAACGATAACCCTTTGAATGATCAGGATACCCGATAAAGAAGCAGGTAACTGTTTTAGGGTCAAGTTTCCTTAGGAAAGGATTATATAATTTTGCTTCAGCAATGCAGCCCCATACTTTCATATATTTAAGACTCGGTTTCCTTCCTGTCCAAAGTTCATAAGGAGTTTTAGGGACAGACTTAGAAGGAACTCTATTGAGTATATGAACAGCTGCTTTTAATGCTTCAGTCCAGAGGAATAATGGTAGATTAGTGTTGGCTAACATACTGCGCACCATGTTCATAAGGGTACGATTTCTTCGTTCAGCGACACCATTCTGCTGAGGTGTACCAGGCATGGTGTATTGGTTCACAATCCCCTGGCCCTTACAAAACTCATAAAATGGACCAGGAGCTTGACCCACATCAGTATGTCTTCCATAATATTCACCGCCTCTGTCTGATCTCACAACTTTAATCTGACGATCTAATTGCTTTTCAACTTCAGCTTTATAATCTTTAAAAGTTGTAAGAGATTCAGACTTTTCCTTTATAAGATACAAGTACATGTAACGAGAATAATCATCAATGAAAGTGATAAATGAAGTATGTCCTGTGATGCCAGCGATTTGATAGGGACCACTAATGTCAGTGTGAATGAGTTCTAATAAATTAGAGCTCCTAGTGGCACCTTTCTTATTCGCTGATGTCATTTTGCCTTTAAGACATTTGACACATGTTCCAAAATCAGTGAAATCGAGAGGAGGTAAGACTTCATCCTTTACGAGACGATTTAATCGTTCTCTTGAGATGTGGCCTAAACGTTGATGCCACAACATAGATGAAGTCTCTAAGTCTCGAATTTGTTTCTTTTCCATCTTTGTGAGTGATTCATTAATATTATATGACAACAAAGATTTGGAAAAATTATCATCTAGTTCTAATCTATAGAGACCACCATCCAGAATGCCAGTACCATAAACAACGGAATCATAGAGAATAGAGAGTTTGCGATGACCATGAGAAACGACAAAACCGTCCATGTCTAACTTTGGTCCTGATACAAGGTTCCGAGTTACCTCAGGAACATATAAGGTATCATAAAGTTTAATACATAAACCAGTTTTCAAAAATAATTGTAATGTTCCTATGGCCTTCACTTCTAATTCCCGATCATCCCCAACTTTAAGTGTTCTTTGGTTTCTTCCCAGCTTCCGGATTGTAAGGAATCCCTGAAGTGAATTTGTTACATGAACCATAGAACCAGAATCAAACCACCAAGAATTAGCAGGAACATTTAAATTAAAGGACTCAAGTATCATGAAAAAATCGTTACCTTTCTTAGCCAGCCACTCCTTAAAGTCAGGGCATTCCTTTTGCTTATGTCCTGTTTTCTTACAGAACTTGCAATAGGGTTTGCCTAAGGAGTTCTTAGAGCTGGAAGGTGCACTTGTATTAGGATTTGGATTTGGCTTTTGAACCTTAGAAGCATCCTTTCTTTGATAAGAGTTCTTCCTCTTCTTTGAGCTGGAAGTGGTGAAGTTAGCAACATCAGTGGTGCGATCCATCTTCATACGCTCTTCCTCCTGCACGCACATAGCGATCAGCTCACTCATCGTCCATTTGTCCTTCTGAGTGTTGTAATTGATCTTGAAAGCTTCATAGGACGAAGGAAGCGAAGTGATGATGAAGTGAACGAGAAAACCATCACTGATTTCCATCTCTAGGCCCTTCAGCTTATTGGCCATATCATGCATCATCATGATGTGTTCGCGAATGCCGCTCCTCCCATCATACTTAGTTGTCACCAGCTTGAGGATAAGAGTGCTAGCGTGTGCTTTTGATGTTCCCTTGAATTGATCCTCCACAGAAGCCAGATAGGTTTTAGCATTTTCAGAATCAGGAATGGCCCCCCTGATTGAGTTATGAATGGATTGCTTCATGAACATGAGAGACATGCGGTTACACCTAGTCCATTTATCATGGACTATCTGCTCAGCAACAGTACTTGTAGCGGTAAGGTCCGCTGGCTTATTCTCTCTTAGAGCATAATCAAAGTCTAGCAATCCTAGAGTAAGCATGAGGGCATCCTTCCATTCAGCAAAATTATCACCAGTCAAAGGTGGAATCCCGCAATTGGGTGCTGGTAGTGGAAATAAGATGAGCAAGTTATGATACAAAAGAAGAAATCCTAATGTGATCTAATGGGCTTGTTACACTAAGGCAGGCATAAATAATGACCATTATAATTATGAAGCTGTGATAATGTCCATTACTAACATCAAAATAATAGACTTAGTAAAATTCTACTTAAACGAAGACAAATCAGCTTTGGCCAGAAGTGTAATCATTTAAGTATGTGTGCAAAGCAATCATGACAAATCAGCTTTGGCCAGAAATGAGATAATCACGTTAGTTATGCACTTGTCAAGCATGCTAAACATAAATGAATTAAATCAGCTTTGGCCAGAATTAAGACATTTCACGTTTGTAATGCATACTTAACATAGCCTTTTATAATACTTGAACAATAAATAGATGTATTAAATCAGCTTTGGCCAGAATTAATACATCAGAAGCTCATCCAAGTTAAGCTATTTTGGTTTTGTATTCTGATTCTGATTAATGAATTAAGTATTAACAAAACCAAGTATTTAATAGCAAACCACCTGTTAGCGCGGATCGAGTTGTGCTGTTATGGTTTCGAGTCGCAACCTTAGTCTCGACTAATCACGTTATGGTTGCGAGTCGCAACCTTATGGTTTCGATCAATCACGTTATGGTTGCGAGTCGCAACCTCATGGTCTCGAGTAGCAACCTCATGGTTGCGAGTAGCAACCTCATGGTTGCGAGTAGCAACCTCATGGTTGCGAGTAGCAACCTCGTTAACAGCTGTTTTGTGATAATAACTAAAGACTCGAAATTTAAGGGATTGTGGGATAATGTTTCCTGTTTTAATGCTGATCTAAACTTATCAAAAGATTTCGTAATAATAACTGATTATCTTTTAACAGTTTTCAAAATTTTAATAGATAAAATAAAGATCAAAAACAGGAAAAACACCCACTAATCTAAATTATATTCCAAATCTTAGGGAATTTTCGAGTTTTCTTAGAACATTATGATGAACCCTAACAAAAATAAGAACATAATCTGGGATCCGAAATCTAAATTTTATGATTTTAGTTAACAGATTTCGGATATTATTATCCCACTTATGGTTTCGAGTCAAATTATCAAACATATTTTCCGAACACAGGGATTTCGGCTCATCAGAACTCGAAAACAATTTTGATTTTTTATGAACTTTCAAAAAAACAGTTTTCCAGATTTTTGATCCCAGAATAATGGATACAAAACCAGAACTGATTAATCAACATATGCTCTGATACCACATGTTGGATCAGTTCTGTTTAAACATAATGGAAAACATGAATAATACCTGTTACAGCAGATAACCCAGCAGAGAATCCAGTCAGGGATGCAGCCATCGAGTTAGTCATGATTGTTAGGATGATCTGGTTCCTCCTTAGGGTGTAAGTTATGATGGTGATGAAACCGAAACTAGGGTGAGAATCGGTTATGGGGAGAGAGCCGAATTCTTTGATGTTATGAGGGTTGTGATTGTGTAATGTGTGTAACCCTTTAACTCTCTAATAAGCCCCTTATTTATACACCCAAGAGGAAACCCAATTAGTTAATAAGGGTAATATGGTCCATCAACAATTACCAACTAATTATTAATAGGTTAATAAATATATTTTGATCTAATATAATATAAATGATTATATAGGCTACAAGATTAAATATTACATTTATATATTTAATCTCACAAGGTACCAACACCTAACTACTGATTCCTTATTCTCTAGTTTTGTCTTAGATTACTATAACATTCAAAATTAGGGAAAATATCAAATAGGAAGTTAATTTTCGCTAAGAAGGATAGGAAGCCATAGGATTATGACATGTGGCAAATTTTAAAATAAAGAGAAAGGGTATTTTAGTCAATCCAACTCATTCTTCTTCCTTTTTCAAAACCCACCATTTTCAAAACCCACCATCTTCAACTATTTCTTCACTTTCTATCTCAATAATCACTACATTATAGTACGATTTTCATCACCAATCAATGATTCAAAACCCGATCAACGTGTTCTTCAGCTTTTTTTTGAAGAAAACCCAGTTTAATTTCATAAAAAAAAATCTCGTTTTTTCCGGTGATTTTGGAGATAATCACTCGATTCGAGCGTTGATAAGTGTTTCTATCATTCAAATTTCGTCAATTGATGAAGAAATCGGCTTCGATCCATGTAAGAAATTCTTAAATTTCATTTTCATGATCTGGGTTTTTGATTCAGTCATTGCGTTTTACGATCTTTGCGGGGGTCCGGGGGCGGCAGCCCCTGGCGGGGTCCCAGGGGCGGCAGCCCCTGGCGGGGTCCAAGGGGCAGAGCCCCTGGCTCAATTCGATTAAATTGCTGTACTAAAAACGCATCAGAAAAATTAATTTTCCAGAAATTGGCTCATTTCGAAGACAGTAATTCGTAGACAATTCAGACAGTTCACAGTGACAGACAGTTTTATGTGTCCATTGCGTTTTAGAAATAAGAGAGTTTTATGTGGTTTCTGGCTATTGCGTTTTAGAAAAAAAACACATTTTTAAGTTTTTTTAGTCATTGCGTTTTAGGTAAAACACATTTTTAGGTGTTTTCAGTCCATTGCGTTTTAGAATGAGTCATTTTTAAGTGTTTTCTGGCCATTGCGTTTTACATATAAGACATTCTTTGTGTTTTTGGTGCATTGCGTTTTAGGTAAAACACTTTTTATGTGTTTTCAGTCAATTGCGTTTTAGAAAACAAACATTTTAAGTGTTTTCTGGCCATTGCGTTTTACAAATAAGACATTTCTTTGTGTTTTTTGTGGATTGCGTTTTAGGTAAAACACATTTTTATGTGTTTTCTGGCCATTGCGTTTTACAAATAAGACATTTCTGTGTGTTTTCTGTCCATTGCGTTTTACAAATAAGTGATTTCTTTGTGTTTTTGGTGCATTGCGTTTTAGAAAAATGTCATTTTTTAGGTTTTTTTTTTCATTGCGTTTTACGTAACTGGTGGTTTTTCTATTGCGTTTTACGCAACTGGGTTTTAAATTTTTTTTTTAAAATATAGCAATAGTATACTCGTTTTAAAGATAAAAAAACGCTCGTTTTTTTGGTGCAATTTTTATAAAAAAATAATGTCGTATGAAAGAGTTATTAACGTTTAAAAAATGGGGGGGGGGAATTGGAGGAGAGAGAAACTATTGGCTTTGATTGACTAGAATGCCCTTGAACAAACTCACGCGTCTCTTTTCTTCCTTTCAATTTCCCTGATTTAATCTTAGCCCTTGATTAACATAATAGATGGTCAAGATCACTTCCTATCCTTCCTAGCCAAATAATCTTCCTATTATATCTCCACCCATTAAAATAACTGCAAATACTCCAATTAATTTTAAATCTATATGCAACTTTTTTCTATTTGTTTTTTACTTTTAAATGCATTAGAGCATTCGCATCTTGATTTCACTCTCTATCTTAAAGTTCTAGAGAAAAAAATAGAGATTTCATTTATTTAATAATTACATCAGGTTCTCTATTTTACTTTTTATCTTAAAAATATATAACAGAGAGTAAATTCAAACTCTTCTTTTTAACGGCAACTTTGGATTACTAACGGACTACTGGAGTATTATCGTGCCACTAG
The DNA here is from genome assembly GCF_002127325.2 of Helianthus annuus. Taxonomy (NCBI): domain Eukaryota; kingdom Viridiplantae; phylum Streptophyta; class Magnoliopsida; order Asterales; family Asteraceae; genus Helianthus; species Helianthus annuus. The sequence continues at coordinate 177,210,288 of NC_035441.2, forward strand.
TGGAATCACCCAATCATATTCATCTCCACTAGGCACTAATGCATATACACCAATTCCGGAGGAAACCCAATAACGGATCACTGGAGTATTATCATGCCACCGGCATAACCGCCCGATCATATCCATCTCCACTTGATAATAATATATATACACCAATTAAGGGGGAAACCCAATAAATCTCAGAAAAACCCCTAGGAATTGAACACCTAATGGTCTCTAAGCCTTATTTTACCCCTAAAAAGTCACTAGACTATAATATCATGGATAGTAAATTCAAACTCTATATTTGATATATCACTATTCATCCCTAAATAAAATGTTGTGAGTGTATGAAATCAAGAAAAAATAATAAAAATAAGTATATGTGTATAAGAAGGATAAAAAAATAATAAATGAGATGCAGAGAGTTTTTGGAGGATGTGAATCCTCTTACATTATACGTTTTTTTATGAATTAGATTATTTGTTTAGAAGTTATGAATTTAGTTTATTCTTTATGACTAGCATTTTAAAAATATATTAAGTTTTGCGAGTGTAAAAGTTTTACCAAACTTAAAAATGTATACACACTAAGGAAGGTCCCTCGATATGGTTTTTCTCCAACAAACGAATCACTCTCTCCTTCCCTACATGTACCCATCTACAACAACCCCATCCTCGTCGTGAAGCTGGTAACAACCATGTGATATGCAAGACGTACTCATATTTTGCAATTTCAATCGTTTGCATCAAAGCTTTTATTTCTTTCTCGAATGGTTAATAAGCAACAAACGCGTTTCCACGACCTACACTACCATAGTCCATAAGTCTTAAAACTCCTTTTAATAATCATAATTTGCGAAAGTTATATAAAAGTATCTACTTCTTTTTCTAAATTAAACTTTGTTAAAAACACATCTCCTACTCAAACGAGCAAAGGACCAACATACACATGCCCCCGATCCAAATGGGTAAAATGCCAACAAATTACGACATATACACGGGAGATTTACACCGTTCCTCCCATCTAAGGCTGGAGGGTGTGGGGGCGCCACCCTCGCCACATCACCATCTATAGCGCCCCTAGGCGCTATACAACCACACCGCCATCTTTAGGGGGGGGGGGGGTGGTGTCATCAACATGTTAACGGGAGAGAAGGGCGCTATAAGGGGAAGAAAAGGTGGCTGAGATAGGTTAAAGGGGGCGCTATAGTGTAAAGGGGGCTCCATCCCACACTATGCAAATTAAAGGGGGGCGTGATAAAGCCCTCAGGGTGACGTGGCTCCTACGTGGCGCTTAGGTAGACTGATAAAGCCCCTAGGGGGCTCCAACCACACCCTCCAGCCTAAGAGATCTAAACGATACCTGTTTTTCAACCAAACAAAACTTCTAGATTTCACTCTCCTATAATATCTTGTGGGCTGCATGTTTTATTTTAAAAAATTGACTCATTCATTCCTTTCCATATGCACCATATTGAAATTAAAGTGAGACCGTGAATAATCTTCGCTTTCTTTCCCATTTGTAAGTATTCATTAGCTTCCATAAGATATTCATTAGCTTCCATAAGATCTTTGACCGTAGAGACAAAAAGAGGAGGGATGTGATACCAAGAACTAAAGCTCATCCAAACCTAGGGCGAATATACACACCGTGAAAAGATGCTCCGCAAATTCCTTGTGCTCTTCACAAAACATACAAAGATCCGATGGAATGTTAACATTCCTCTTCTTCAGGTTAACACGAGTGGCCAGTTTGTCCACGTTATCCCTCCAAGCCATGATGTTACACTTTAGAGGAAACTACTTACTCCACTTGAAACATTCCCGATGTATCATCTCCCATGTCTTGCTCCTTCAAAGCTTTAATCGACTTGACTGAGAAAAAAACCAGATTCGTCGCCCGACCACTTCTAATAACAATACTTGTATCAAGTTATAAAATGAATTATATTTTTTTTATTTTTTGATGTATTTTTTAATAAATATAAACGTATAATTTAGATGATATTTCAATCAGAATTCTAAGAACTATATGAGACACAAGTTTTTCACCTTGATCTTTTTATGATCCGGAAAATTCTTATTCTTAATACTTTTTTGTCAACTGTAATTTAATATATGAATATAATATAATAAAATAAAATATAAACATGCCATGTGAAATTTGATGAATGATGGGGAAACATATATCATGGATGGAAAAATATACATACAAATTATTTGATGACATTATGATCTCCATCCTCTCCGTTTGCTAAAAAACATTCGTTTCTGGATTCGTTGATTGTGTATACAAATCAAAAGTCCATCCAAGAATAGTTCCATATTATTATTGGGGCAATTTTTCAAACCTAATAATTTTATACTTTCAGATCATTAAACTGTGTTTAAATGGTTAAGATTTACTCGTGATTATAATAAACTTCATTTTGTATGTATTATATGTAGGGAACTATCTATATATTATTTCGAGTAAATTATTTTTTGAGTTCTTACGTTTTAGTGGTTTTAATTATTTGAGACCAAAATCAAAATGTTTAACGTCCTGAGTCTCTAGACGTTTTTTTTATAACCATTTGAGTCCTTTTGAATCCAAATTTTAACCTTTTGAGTCCAATTTTTTTTTAACAAAATTGGACTCAAACCATTATAAAATAAACAAAATTGGACTCAAAAAGTTATAAAATAGATGGCTACGGACTCAAGACGCTAAACTTTTTTATTTTAAACTCAAGTGATTAAAAGACTAAAACACAAAGATGATTCAAGAAGTAATTTACTCTATTATTTCAGTTTTGATGTCTTTTTGGATCTTTAAGAAGATGGTTTTTCTCACTAAAACCATGCGTAGTGGGCAAGATCCTGGGCGTTCCCCCTCCCCCCCCCCCCCGGCCAATCACGCCTGAAAACGCCCTCCCCCCACTCCCTTCGGCGTGATCCAGCGTTTTTCGCAAAAAAAAAAAAAAAAAAAAAAAAAAAAAAAAAAAAACCCTACCAGCGTGCTTTGAATCACGCTAAAATGGCAAATTTTTGGCCAATCAGATAAGACCATGTGGATTTAAAGAGATAGAGATGGAGATAGCTGGAATTTTTGCCGTAATGGGACAAATTCGAGTTGGAATGGGTTTTGTGGTTAGCCGGAATTGTTGCCGGAAAAGTCTGTATAAAAAACGAAGAAGAAGATGAAATGCAGAAAAGGTTTTAAAAGTTTTTAGTTTTGACAACTTTGGTCCCTGTGGTTTAGATATGGTTTTAAATTTAACTTTTGAACTTTTGAATTTTGGTCCTTGTGGTTTAGATATGTAATGTTTTCTATTTAACTTTTGAATTTTTTTTAAGAATGTAATGTTTTTTATTTAAATGAAATTTAATTAGTTTTTATTAAAAAATTTAATAATTGTGTAATGATTGACGGATTATTATTGGGCATTATCCCACTACGCCCTTTTTGTAAAAACGCCCAATAATACCCCCTTGCTAACTGGACTGTCACATGATGGAAAACGCCCAAGGATAGGGGCATTATTCACTAAACCACTACGCATGGTCTAATAAATCGTTAACTAATGGATAATGATGGTTTTGTCTTTTTAAACATGGTTTTTGGAACCTTTTACGGCGTCTATTAAAAACTAAGGCAAATTGGATTTAAATAATCCCAACTCACTGTTATTGGTCAATAATAATCCCAACTTATTTAATCACCAATAATAATCCCAACTCATTTAATTACCAATAATAATCCGAACTATTCACTTTTGTTTTTAAAATACTCCCAGTTAAAAAAACACTAACTAGATTAAAAATTTGCTGATGTGGCATCTGATGTGGCCCTTTTAGTTGATGTGTCATATGACGTGGCAGTTGATGTGGCATTTTTGATGACGTGGCAGCTGATGTGGCAGTTGATGTGGCATTTTTTGATGACGTGGCAACTGATGTGGCAGGTGACGTGACAAGCCGCATCAACAAATTTTTAACCTAGTTAGTGTTTTTTTAACTGGGAGTATTTTACAAACAAAAGTGAATAGTTCGGATTATTATTGGTGATTAAATGAGTTGGGATTATTATTGGCAAATAACAGTGAGTTGGGATTATTTAAATCCAATTTGCCAAAAACTAATAATTATACTTTAAGTTAAAGGAAAATTGGTTTTTAATAAACCAACCTTTGTCCCGTTGGTAAATAATAATCTTACCTACGTAATTGGTATACAATAATCCTACCTATCAACATGTTGGTACTCAATAAACTTCCGTTAATTTTTTTTAACTGAAGTTAATTTTTAAGTTTAATTTATTACACAAAAAGTCCCTGTAGTTGTAATTTACTAGTTTTACTATTTTATAAAACAAAAAAACCTCAAGGGACTGTAATTTACTAGTTTTAAAATAGTTAAAACTATTAAGTTACAACTACATGGACTGTTTGTGTAATAAATAAAACTTAAAAACTAACTCCAGTTAAAAAAATTAATGGAAGTTCTTTGAGTACCAACATGTTGATAGGTAGGATTATTGTATACCAATTACGTAGGTAAGATTATTATTTACCAACGGGACAAATGTTGGTTTATTAAAAACCAATTTTCCTAAGTTAAATTATTGGAAATGAACCCTAATAATTTTCAAATGCAAGCTATTGACCAATATTGAATACTTAAAATGCGGTTTTTACATTTTATATAACTAATTTTTTTACCGGCAAATTTGGATCACTGACGGACCGCTGGAGTATCATCGTATCACGGCATATTGTCTATACACCAATTAAGGAGTAAACCCAGTAATTATGAGAAAAAACCCCTCTAATAGAAATCGAACAGCAGCCTAATTAACTAAATAGTAGGAGATAGTTCAGTGGTTCCGATGTCCTTTTTTCTCATCTATTGAGTGTGCAACTTATTATATATCTATACAGAAAGCAACTAAGAGTCACCAATCAATTAACTCTCACCCTTCAAACAACCATCAATTAATTTTCACCCCATTCGCACCACTTCTAACGCACCTCTTCGCTAGGAATTATATTCTATACCTACACAACGGTCCGTAGAAGTCAACAGCCGTTCGTAATTCCTACTGTACCGTTTCAATATGCCGATACAAAAACACTGTATTCACACCGAACCGTTTCAAACTGCCGCTTGAAATTACATTCCCACCGATAACCGTTCCAATTTGCCACTTCAAATTCAAATAATATACCCTATTAAATTCACACACGGAACCGTTTTTTCTGTCATCGTGCTGTCTCCGTTCTGATGATCAACATCCACACGGTGCAAATTCAAGTGGTACAATTCATTCTTTTGATCTAGAGTTTCGTTTCAATTTCTTGAAGATCGTCCAACACTGAGTTGTTGGAAATGGTTATAGAGATCAAGAAGTTTCGATGAAAAAAAAAAACTTTTTGATGATTTCTTGGGCAAGGAGATCCAAGAAGTTTCCTTATCGACAAACCTATTAAGATCTCCATATCCCGTTCTTCTGCTTCAAGCGCCATTTGTTAATAGCAACCAACAATTCATCAGTCACGTTCAACATCAATGGTTCTGTTTAAATGTTGTTCAATTGATTCAATGACATGGCTTTTCCATAATTGTCATTATTTTCCTTCTTGAATTGCAATTAGTTTAACAGTTTCGATTCGGGGGATCAAATTATGTGTAGTTACAATGTTTATCGTTATCTCTTTCTGATTGGAACAACGACGTGGATTCGGTAGCATACACAGTGGTTGTGCGATGTTGTAGAACTACGATGGCGGCGAATGACGTGATGGAAATTCTGAAAAGAATAGAAATGTTTGATTGTTTATAAATGATGGGTAATCGTATTCCAAAACGTCTGACAGGTTGTTTGAATAGATGGAGGATTTGAAGCAGAATATGGTTGCGGATCAGATCAGTTACAAAAGTGACAAAGAAGATGGCAAGAAGATGTGGATCGGTTACTTATGTAACAATATTAGGATTATCTGCTATTTTCTTTTTGTTATTTTAGGAATTTAGGAAGTCAGTGTTCAAAATTGGCGAAACTTGCCATGCAAATTTACGCATGCAGTGGGTTAGAACATGGTTGGTTAAGTTAGTAAGTTTGTGAGTCAAGTTGTTTTGGTAGTATACTAGTATTTATTGTCTACAAGTTAGGAATGTTTGAATGTTTGTTTTCATGCAATGAAAAAGAGTTGATCCTTCTTTCTGGCTTCTTATCTCTTTGTTGCATACAGTTACGAAAGTGAAGAACATAATCATTAGTGTTCATTTTATATAAATGTTTAATAATAATATGAACCTCTAAGGCATAAGCATACATTGACGACACGACTTTTTACCACCGTCGGTCACCTGCCGTAGACCGTGCTGGCTGTTCTGAACATGTCTTTGAGCGGCGGATCTGGCCGTGGTTCATTCGTTTACGGCTACAATTGTCGGTTCCAATGATTGAGACTTTTGTAACCGTAAATGTGAAGAAGAAGAAGAAGAGAAGAGAAAACAAGAACAATAAAACTGTGAATTTGATGGAGATGAAGAGTTTACCGCCATGGTTTTTTGTAGTGTTGTGAAGTCTGAACCATCAACGGATCAAGGGAGTTGTGAATAATGAGAAATGGGAGTAATTTTGTTATCATTAACAAAATAAAAAAATAAAAAAGAAACCTTGAAACAAGAACAGGTTTTAAGAGTGAATAGAAAAAAATAGAGATAAGTGTTTCTTCATCTTCAGTTAGCCATAATTTAACATAAGTATATCTAATAGTTAAATTTATTTATTTTAGTATCATTATATTCTTTCGCACGAATCACTCTTATAAAATATTAACATTAGGGTATACTACCATGAAACGGTTTAGTGCATTACACTGAAAGTTTTTGAGTGATATCGCTTTGATTTGTTATGTTATGTTTGTGGTACAATAATGACATCCGAACCATTAGCATTTAGCTTTATTTTACAGTTTTTAAATTTTAATTTTTTCACTATTCTAGTGTGCATTTTATGACTTTGTTTCAAGGATTTTCTCTTTCGTTGTACAACGAGCGTCAAAAGAATATCAATGCCATAATTAACGGAAACGATACCGGCTAACTTACAGGTATTTACGAATTTATTTATTAAATATATATTATTGTTAAATTATAATTATTAAATAAAATGTTCGGTACATAACAATAATCATTCAATCATCATCATCATCATTCAATCAATTTTTACAAAGTATTTTTTTTTTTTGAACCGCCAACGAAATTTTATACTCTTAAAGATCCAATTTATTAGCTAAATAATGATAATTAGCATACTAAAGACTTTCATAACCAATATCCCGTAGCAACGCGTGGATAATGTTAACTCGTTAAATTCATAAACCAAGATCTAATGCCATTTGACTTGCTTTTTTTTTTTTCCTTTTACTTGTTCAACTTAAATCGTAACTTGATGCATATTGTTAACGTGTTATCGTGTATATTGTATTATATAACTTACCTGATGTACCGACTTTTTAAAATTTACCTTTTAATATATTTTGAGTTCAATTCGGATGTATTATAGGCATATAACTATATCAAATGTAGTGATCATTTGGATTTTGAAGGCCATGTGTCGTAACTACGTAGCAGGCCTCTTGTAGATATAATTTTTTTGTTATATATAATTCTTTCTATCAATCGATCGGTATCAGTTATAAATATCTTTTTTGGAAGGGCATCAGTTATAAATATTTAATAACACTAACAACTGTAACAAAGTGTCTTCATCATGGATATCAATGAAATGAAATTGCATAAATAAAAATACAGGTGCCTTAAATAACCCAACATGAATTCTTGTCTTGTAGGTATCAGCGAGACGATATAACATATAACATAGATTATATTAAATTATAAAAATCGAGCCACGTATTACACAATAGTCTTTAAATCGGAGTAGCAATTCTGGATTTCTTGTTCCTATTTCACTTCTAGTTGTTCCTGTTGAGACATTCTGGTGGTTAAGTAGTAAGTAGTGTGCCCGCAACCAAAAGATTAGAAGTTCGATTTCCTGTAAGGTGCAGGTGTGTGATGTATAAGTGTGTTTATTCTAAAAAAATTCCAGGAATTGTTCAAAATATATATAAATAAAAATAAATTCACTTCCAGCCCAGTAAAAAGGAAAAAGGAATTTATAGACCGGGTTATGTAGCTTGGGTTGCAATACGACTTTAATTAACATATTGGATTACTGGGAAAAAAAATCATAGGCCCTGATAAGTTATAGGGCCGGTGTAGTTCATACCCAAATTCGGCCCGATCAAATAATGGAAAAGTAAGTAATCATTTATCAAAAGGACTAGTCTAAGATCCCGCGAGTTTCGCGGGTGGCTTAACACAAACATATAAATTAGTAAACTACAATGAGTTGAAAAAAGGAAGTAACGCAAAAATCACAAGTCATTAAAGACTTCTTTATACACCACATTTGACATTATTATTTTGCTACTACGTTTCATGAAGAAACTGCTCAAGTCAAAATCCATTACAATGGATGATAATTATAAAAAAAAAAAAAAAAAAAAAACAGATGCAGGAACTCATGTTCCATTTCATTCCTTCTTTAATCAACACAAAGTTAAACAAATATATATCTAAAACCAAATTTTTTTCCAGCAACCGAAATGATTAAATGCAATTAAGGGTAAAAAAAACCTTATCGAACCAATTTCCTGATCAAATGAGCGCCCGGACCCCAACTTGTTGCATATCTCTAAGCTTCCAAACTGGCATATGAGAACCTTCTTCTGCCTCCGTAAGCTGCATCGCCCACAAAACCAAAGACAGTCAACCAACGAAAGCATGACCTTCTTGACACTGAAACTTGTAGCAAATTACCTTGCCTCCTTCTGTTATTTCACCAAGTCTATCTCATACATAATACACCTGTTTTGTATGAAACTGTACAGCCAAAGTTACCCTAACTCAGTACAAACTTAAGTACCTTTTTTTTCTTTTTTTAATCGAATTGAAAAAATTGCGTACCCCGACAATAATTAAAGGATTGTCGCCCATCATTTTGGTCTCTCTTATGTCGACTTCAGATATATGTAATATCTGCATCATTAGAGACATTAGCAAATTCAGCCATAGTTCTTAACTTAAAATCTACTGTATTTGTTCTTTGCTTTGTGGAATATATAAGTAATTAACGACTAACCTTGTTGTCATAAAAAGTGCCCTGCATCTCACAAACTTGATATTCGGCTTTACATCTCTCAATTATTTCAGGGGAACAATATTTCTCCAGTACCTTGGTTTCTCCTCTGATGTAGGCCTTGAGGACGGATTTCACAATTTCTTGGACATCAGATACAAAGTCAGTACTAATGAAATCATTACTATGGTCTTGCCTCCTAAACACCAGCATGAAACTAAAAAACTGAGCATACGCAAACACTCTTGTAGGTTAATAATCAATCTTGAAGCTAAATAAACATCTATATTAAAGGTTTATCACATGAAAATCACATGGTCAAAGAAAGTTTAACGACTAATAGTCGAATGAAAATATTACTCTTGAATAATGACAAAACTAAGGGAACTGTATAGAAAAATCAGTGATTCAATTGTACCATAATTTGTAATTGTGGCATTGTTTGTTTCACGCCTAACTGGCTTTTAAGTAGAATTGAGAAAACAATCACTCGGATAAACGACTTACACATTCCAATATAATGAACGAACTTTAGTTGAGACTAATAACATCAATAACAACTCAATATAATCTTGAATTTCTAACTCAAACACTACCAATCCTTAATTTCCTGTCAATCACATACATAATTAGATTCATTAACAACAGAAACCGAAATAAAAAAAATACAAAGAACCAATAAATACGTAGCTGAAAACTGAAAAAAAGGATATAAACTTACTATATTTGCATCATAGAACTCAAAGGACTTATCCAGCACAAACAACAGTTTTTTGCAAAAGCTTCAGATAATCGATCACATCAGTTTGAAAGCCAGGTACCTGTATAGTTGAGATGATTTTCAGTTTCTATATCCTCTTCAACAAATGGTTGTCTTTGAACTCTTAAAAACACCTTCTACAGGGTCTAAAACCAATAATTATTAAAATGATTTTTTTTTAAAAAAAAGGCCAAAAATTATCTATTGATACCTTCAATAAAAACTTGAATATTATATAAAACTACTGCCTTTCTCTTCCCTTTTTAACATGCTTTTCTACACCAATTACATTACATAAACATAAAAGTAAGCTCTGCAGATCAAGTGTACATTTCCAAGAATCACACCTTACTAAGCTCTCCAACTCATGTTTATCTTGTCCCTAAATATCAAAAGATATCAATAATCAAATCCATTTAAATGCAACAGATCAATCAAAAAAGTTGTACACAATGCATGAACATTTGTACCCCGCAACATATCCTAAATCTTTAACCTTCATGTGATTCAAGATTTTCAAGAAATACAAATTGTATAAGTTAAAAACAAACTTTTACCATTCACCTAGCTTGCATATTATTATAATATTAGAAGCTTCAAAGCGAGGCCTAGATGAGAATTAGGGTTTGGATACGACTGAAAAAGGATGAATGGTGATATTGAAACACGAACTGTGATTTCAGAATCATAATCGGAAAAACATGAAAACATTTTCTTTGTTTATTAATTCAAGATTATCCAGGTATGGAAGACAATACATCAAAAGAAAAAACTTCCCTTGTTGCTTGCAATCAAAAGCGAAGAGTTCTAGTGGTAGGTCCGCCTGAACTTCATCGGTACCCTCCACTTTTAGCAATTTTCTGCAAAACTGAACCATTCAAATCAATTAACTACTCTGTTTCTCGACTTCTTTCTAATCCAAGTCACCAACACCATCTACAACAAAATCAACATCATCATTTTGTTTTAAATCATTAGAGAACTTAAGTACTTTTTTTTCTTTTTTTAATCGAATTGAAAAAATTGCGTACACCGACAATAATTAAAGGATTGTCGCCCATCATTTTGGTCTCTCTTATGTCGACTTCAGATATATGTAATATCTGCATCATTAGAGACATTAGCAAATTCAGCCACAGTTCTTAACTTAAAATCTACTGTATTTGTTCTTTGCTTTGTGGAATATATAAGTAATTAACGACTAACCTTGTTGTCATAAAAAGTGCCTTGCATCTCACAAACTTGATATTTGGCTTTACATTTTAAACAGTAGCTAGGGCATCCACATGTGACCTCTGCATACCCATCACTGCTAATCTTAAACCCATACATCTTCCTCACTTCTTCCTCGCTATACATCTCCTTCAACGCCACCACCTCTTCTGCCATCTCTCTCTTTCTCTGTTGACCATAATCATACATATAACATATAATGAGAATTATTATTTCAATTTCATACAACAATTGATTGTGAAAAAGAAACTTACTCTTCAAGAAATCGAGGTCTCCGGTAACTGCAACGTTCAACAACCGTTGGATCTTTTTCTTTCACTGAAATCAAAATTGGATAACTAAGTAGGCACAATTACAAAACACCATAAGCATATCCAAGTTTAAGTTATCCGGAGCACCTGCTATTGCCAAAAAAAAACATAAAAACCGCACATGCTAGAAAAAAAAATTGAAAACAACTGTTGGTGTTGTAACTTTTGCCTATATATTTAAGCAAACTAATTACAAGAAAATATGAGCATAAGATACCTGTTGCGCCTCGTGTTTGACCTGCATCCCTGCATAACAGAAACGGCCATTTCATATCAGTTATTAACCAATAAACATTACTGACCGACCAATTGGAGAAGGCTTGACATATATTAAATAATGGAACTTTATAAACTCGTTGTCAATACACTTCAAAACTGATTATTAAATATATATATTTGGGAGTATTGTAGTTAGAGAAATTGCTCTTCATCAATCCAATCCAATCCAATCGTACCAAAACGTATCAACTGCGAGTCAAAGTTATTATTATGACATCAATTGCTCTTCATCAATCCAATCCAGATTACATGTATCTGCAAATTAACTCAATCCAGAAATTTCACCATTAATTTTTTTTTTCAATTTGACTTTTTATATCTTTAAATTGTTTGATTTTTTCTTCTTTTTTTAATTCCAAATCTTCTACCAATGGTGTCAATAAAGACTCTGTAATTTAACTGCAAAATAGATTATTGGTTATAATTCTTGCTATATTATCAATTCAATCCGTTTTTATCAATCATACTCGTTTAAATCTTCAACAAAACGACATAGATGTATCATCTATGCTAACTAATCTAAAATTAATAGGATCACTCAAACAGGGTAGGGGAAATAATACAAAAAAAATGCGAACTTGAATGAGGCGATTAACAATTTGAATCAAAAGAAAAAAACTAAAAAAATCTGAAACATATCTGTTGCGATTCAGAAACCGGCGACTGATTAAGGGTTCCAACAGATAGAGATGCAAACCCTAATGGAAGAACAAAGGAATGGTGAATATAGATCTAACAAAAAGAACTTCATAAACGAAATAAGAACACTTAAATTACCTTGAAAGAATCACGCATACAGGTGGTGGTGGCGGCGTTGATTAAGCTCGTATGAAGATTTAGGGGTTTTTTCATCGGAAGATGCTGTGATTCTCTCATGTTTAGGGCACAATTAATTTTGAAAGATGAAGCAGATACAGAGGTTGTAGCCCGTGGAAAAACAAAACATGGGAAAGATTGAGGGTTTATAATTTGACTATAGAACTTGCAAGAGAAGGATTTCATAACTATGGAAAGATTGAAACTGATGGTGAGAATTTATGGGAGACGGTATATGATTTGAAGGAGAATTGAGAGATGGCGCCTAAATTCCCAATTCTCTGGCCAGAGAGAATAGCCACATCAAAGTCAAATAGTCAACCATTATTTTGCTTTAGTATAAGAGATAGATATATCGTAGCTTATCGATTTTGACTTTTTAGACCAGAATTTCACATGTAAAATCGATTTTTCAATCAAGGTAATCATACTTTTAGTTTTTTTTTTTAATTTTAATTTTATTTTATGTTACAAAGTAATATTACACTAGTGTTCAGTGTAATATTATAATACCCGATTCTACCCAAACCTGAAAATAGGGTATTATAATACCCGGGTATTAGAAAACCCGACCCGAACCCTACCCGAATCCGGGTATATAGGGTAAACATTTTTCATATAAAACCCGGACCCGACCCGTGTATTGTCAATACCCGATTTTGTAGAACCCGATCGTACCGAAACCCGGTTCCATACCCGGAACCGGGTATTAAGAAAACCCGATTTGTGCACCACTACCCCCCGTCTCCGGCTCGTCCCCCTCGTCCCACACCGCCCCCTCCCCCTCGTCACGTCACCGGCTTCGCCTGGAATGTCACACCCCCCAAAATCCACCCGCGGAGTACCACCGCTTGGAGGCGTGACATGACCAGGATCAAGCCATCAATCATATCAAACATAACATTTAATAATAAAAGTAATTAATGTAATTCATCATGACATGATTGATGTTTCAAAACCAAACATTGTTTAAGTAGCGGAAGCATAGTAAAGTAATCTCAAAACAGTTATAAGTTCAGATATCGTTCATGATCCGAATCCCACAACGACCTGCTCCTCCCTGTGCAAGCTCCATAATGTACCTAAGGTCCTGCAAGGCATGCAGCAGATAATCAACAACTAGTTGAGCGAGTTCACAGAAAGTAAGTTCATAACAGTAATGCATAAGTTCATCTAGTGGGGGCTTCCCATACATGTATATACTACTAGTGAGGGATTCTCACATTTATCCTTTATAATGGGGGTTTCCCATTATGGTACTTACTAGACTAGTACAACCATGTGTTCTTCTTAAACCGAGAACAGGAATACGTACTGGGTCACGTAGGCTTTACGTGACGTGCCCTTCCCCGAGGACAGTGGTACGCGTGGGTGGCTACGTAGGGTTTACGCAGCGTGTCCTTCCGACCCGGAAGACAGTAGAAGGTATTGGGTTACGTAGGCTTTACGTAACGTGTCCTCCCGACCCGGGAGACAAATGGCAAATACTGGGTTACGTAGGCTTTACGTAACGTGTCCTGACTATCCTGAGGACGATGGTCTATAGTCTAGTGAATGCGTAAGTACGAGTAACTCTTTCAATATCAACATATCCAACCCAATTCCCAACCCGGGAATCCCATGCCTTGGCTGTGTGAACTCACCTTGGTTTGCTCGGCAGATACACAAATAAAGAGGGTTCTTGAGCTAACAGTGGTCAACCACGTCCTAACAGGGTTACCACACGAGTCAGGTTTTGACTAAGGTAATACACGTATGCATCACATAAGTTAACACGTTACTATTACGTATAAATCATGGCAACATTTGACAGTTAAGCAATACATACAACTTGTACGGTTTAAACAAGTAAGCCCAAAGCTATCCGGCCCAACATGTTGTGCGACCCACAACATGTTGTGCGATCCAACCAAACCCGGCCCATCAATAATATACAATCCAATAGCATATCGGCCCAATACACCAAACACATAACATTCTTGTGCGACTAAAGATATAAGCCCAATCTATACCCGGCCCATCATGCAGTTTAAACAATCCACTAACATACTCGACCCAAATTAAATAGTACATGTGTGCCTTGTGCGATTCGGTTTATGTTGTGCGGCCGGACGAGCCCAACCCAACAATTAACATACGGCTCACAGTTAAGAAGTTCACACAAAAGTCTCGGCCCACACAGTTAGCTTGTGCGATCAGGTCCTTTGTGCGATCCAGACACTCTTGTGCGACCCGGTTAGCCTTTGTGCGGCTGAGTTGGGTTGTGCGATCGGAAGTGGGCTTGTGCGGTCCTATCTGGGCTGGTCGGCCCAACTGCTCAACAACATAACTACAGTTTGATCCAAAGGATCTTGTGCGATTGGGCCATCTTGTGCGGTCAGGGAACTTGTGTGATCCAGCCATGATGTGCGACCGGCTGGCTTGTGTTGTGCGATCAGTTTAACAAACTTCCATAATTTATGCAATCAATCACACAATTTCCATACTTGCACACAATCAATTAACAATTAACAATTTGCATATTATCGATCAAACATGGGATTTCATCACCAATTCTTATGAACCCTAACAACAAGACATGAACACTAAATAATTCCTCACTATTTAGTTGGATCAAACCTTACAATACTACAACACATACAAGCCGATTACATGCATACCCGATTCCCTAGCACACGATTATCCATCAATATCACAGCCGATTACATTTATCAACATTCTAATCATGATTCCAAAATCCAAAACATAACATGTTAGCCGATTAACATCTAATCGGTTTTAAATTATTTTCATGAAACCTAACCCGCAAGAACATCAACACATAATTCATATTGTTCATCACATCAACAGCCCTAATCATTCTAGTCTAAGCATGAAATCATATAATCGTTTAATAAGGAAAACAACATAAGACACTAACCGTTTGAGAAGAAACGAAATCAAAGAGAGCTTCAAGAGGTGTGGAGGGTCGCCGGCTTCAAGAGATGTGTTAGGGTTTGTGTGTTGTGATATTTTGTAACAAATAAGATGCAATCCCCTCATATGTGTGTTTGTACGTGTAAAAGAAAGAGTAATGGGCCGGCCCTTACTTGGGCAGCCCTTGAAGTCCGAGCACAAGTAAAACGGCCCAAAGGGCTTGTGCGAGTGTGAATGTTGTGTGGTTCGGGTTGCCTAGTGTTGTGTGGTTCAATGCATACATACAATCATGCAATGCATACACATATGCACATAATAACAAAACATTCATTAAATCATGGTATCATATAGACACGTAACGTTACATTAAAGTAAGTCTAAAGTTCGAGTTGTCACATTATCCCCAACTAATTGGAAATTTCGTCCCGAATTTGGTATGCACTCACTGAGAAAGCTAGGTAAGTTCAATCGTTCACTGGTTTTCCTGGGGTGTCACATCCTCCCCCCGTTGATCTGGAATTTCGTCCCGAAATTCCGAAGTAGTAGCTTCAGTCTCAGCGGTGGTTGTATTGGTTCCTGTCACACCCCCAAAATCCACACGCGGAGTACCACCGCTTGGAGACGTGACATGACCAGGATCAAGCCATCAATCATATCAAACATAGCATTTAATAATAATAAAAGTAATTAAGGTAGTTCATCATGACATGATTGATGTTTCAAAACCAAACATTGTTTAAGTAGCGGAAGCATAGTAGTGTAAACTCCAAAATAGTTATAAGTTCAAATATCGTTCATGATCCATATCCCACAACGACCTGCTCCTCCCTGTGCAAGCTCCATAATGTACCTAAGGTCCTGCAAGGCATGCAGCAGATAATCAACAACTAGTTGAGCGAGTTCACAGAAAGTAAGTTCGTATTAATCATGCGTATGTTCATCTAATAAGGCTTCCCAAGCAAGTATATTCTATTGGTGAGGGATTCTCACGTTTATCCTTTATAACGGGGCTTCCCATTATGGTACTTACTAGACTAGTGCAACCATGCGTTCTTCTTAAACCGAGAACAGGAATACGTACAGGGTCACGCAGGATTTACGTGACGTGCCCTTCCCCGAGGACAGTGGTACGTGTGGGGGCTGCGCAGGATTTACACAGCGTGTCCTTCCGACCCGGAAGACAGTAGAAGGTATTGGGTTACGCAGGATTTACGTAACGTGTCCTCCCGACCCGGGAGACAATTGGCAATTACTGGGTTACGCAGGATTTACGTAACGTGTCCTGACTATCCTGAGGACGATGGTCTATAGTCTAGTGATTGCGTAAGTACGAGTAATCATTCCATATCAAATCATTACAACCCAATTCCCACCCGGGAATCCCATGCCTTGGCTGTGTGAACTCACCTTGGTTTGCTCGGCAGATACACAATAAAAGGTTCTTGAACTAAGATGGTCAACCTTGTCCTAGCAGGGTTACCACACGAGTCAGGTTTTGACTAAGGTAAAACACGTATGCGTCACATAAGTTAACACGTTACTATCACGTATAAATCATGGCAACATCTTAGCAGTCAAGTGACGTCAAGAAGCCCAAATAATCATAACAGATCAACCACACCTACTCGGCCCAATAAATAACATATAAATGGCGTTGTGCGATTCATACGGATTGTGCAAATAGGATTGGGCTTGAGGCCCAACAGTTAAACAGTTTTACACTTTGTGCGACTGGATATGTCTTGTGCGTCCCATTGGGGTTGTGCGACCCGTCCAGCCCAACCCAGCATACCCTCGGCCCAAATAGTAACACATAACAGTTAAGAAATTCATAACACTTGTGCGATCCAGCTACTTACCCAGCCCAACATTTCATCCGGCCCAAACTATCAAGTAACCCTTTAACATATACGGCCCAAATAACGAAACAGTCACTTGAGCGATTTGTGTAAGCTTGTGCGTTGGGAGACCCTTGTGCGATCAGGGTCTCTTGTGCGACTGGGATTGAGATTGGGTCTAAGGCCCAACATTTAGCAGTTTATGCGATCCGTGTGTGGCCCACGGTCTTGTGCGAGTGACTTGGGCTGTCCGGCCCAACACTTATCAACTGCTATGATCCAATACGCTTTGTGCGACCCGGGTACCTTGTGCGACCAGGTTCCCTTGTGCGTATGGACACCTTGAACGAGTGGACATCTTGTGCAACCAAAACGTCTTGTACGGCTGAACTTGTGTGATCCGAAATTATGCCAAACAGTTGGATAGTTTCCACAAATCATGCTCATTAGTTACAATAGCCAATCAATAACCAAGTTTCCAATGTTACACCCTATCAATTAACATCTAACAGTTTCAATCATACAATGGATTTCGATCAGACCAAGCAATTTCCATTAAATTCACATGAACCCTAATCAATCATATGAACAATATTCAACAATTCCTATGAACATATATCTTAACATTCAATCAACAAGACATGATACCCGAATATACATTCAATCGGTTTCTATCTTAATATACATCCGATTCATGTGAGCTTGTAGCCGATTAGCAATCATTCTTAACAAAATCCCAAACAATCTACACATAATCAATTGTAAAAACATACACAATCATGTTAATCAAGAACCCTAGATCATCATGCAAAGCTATTATAACAAGACATCAAAACATCAAGTACAATCAGTTAACATACTAACCGAATGGGGAAGGAACAGGAATTTATCCGAACAAGATGATGATTCGATGGGATGGATGCTTTGGCTGCCTTCGGTTCGTGAGAGAGAGAGGAGAGCTAGGGTTGTGTTGTGTTAAGTGATTGTAACAATAAGGTGTAACCCCTCCTGTGTGTATGTTTGTACGAGCAAAAGAAAGCAATGGGCCGGCCCTACTTGGGCAGCCCTTGAAGTCCGAACACAAGTAAAACGGCCCAAAGGGCTTGTGCGAGTGTGGGTGTGTTGTTGTGCGATCGGGTCATGTAACATTCATGTAGCATACATACAACCATGCAATACATACACATATGCACATAATAACAAAACATTCATTAAATCATGGTATCATATAGACACGTAACGTTACATCAACGCAAGCCTAAAGTCCGAGTTGTCACATTATCCCCAACTAATTGGAAATTTCGTCCCGAAATTTGGTATGCACTCACTGAGGAAGCTAGGTAAACTGTATTGTTCACTGATTTTCCTGGGGTGTCACATCCTCCCCCCGTTGATCTGGAATTTCGTCCCGAAATTCCGAAGTAGTAGCTTCAGTCTCAGTGGTGGTTGCATTGGTTCCGAATAATTGAGGGTATTTTTCTGTCATCCTGTCTTCGCGTTCCCAGGTGTACTCTGGGCCACGTCTGGAGTTCCAACGAACTCGAACAAGAGGGATTCTCTTGTGTTTGAGGACCTTCACATCCCGGTCCGTGATTTCTACAGGCTCCTCGACGAACTGCAACCGCTCGTCGATAGTGAGTTCCTTAAAAGGAATGATGAGGGTTTCATCTGATAGGCACTTCTTTAGGTTCGATACATGAAAGACATTGTGAACTGCACCGAGTTCAGCTGGTAGGTTTAACTTGTAGGCTACCTTGCCAATCTTTTCTATGATTTCGAATGGTCCGACGTATCGCGGATTCAGTTTGCCCCGTTTGCCAAAACGAACCACACCCTTCCAGGGTGAGACTTTTAGTAAAACCCGGTCCCCGACCTGAAATTCCAATGGCTTTCTACGCTTGTCCGCGTAGGCTTTCTGACGGTCGCGTGCTGCCGCCATGCGTTGTCGTATCTGTGCAATCTTTTCTGTGGCGTCCACTACAATCTCTGGACCCGTGATCTGACTATCCCCCACCTCTGCCCAACAGAGAGGTGACCGGCATTTACGCCCGTACAATGCCTCGAATGGAGCGGCTTGTATGCTGGTGTGATAACTGTTATTATACGAGAACTCCACCAAAAGGGAGATGCTTTTCCCAGCCGTTGCCGAAATCGATGACGCATGCCCGAAGCATGTCTTCTAGAGTTTGGATCGTTCGCTCAGACTGCCCATCCGTCTGAGGATGATATGTTGTGCTCATGTCTAATCGTGAGCCGAAAGATTTGTGCATTGCTTGCCAAAGTTCTGACATGAATCGTGCATCGCGATCCGAAATGATGGAGGTGGGCACCCCGTGCCTCGAAACAACTTCTTTAAGATAAACGTCTGCGAGAGTGGAGAACTTATCCGTTTCTTTTATAGGTAGGAAGTGTGCAGACTTGGTGAGTCGATCCACGATCACCCATATGGTATCATTCCCACGCTGGGATCTAGGTAAGCCCGTAACAAAATCCATGGAAATCTTTTCCCATTTCCACTGAGGTATCCTGGGTTGTTGAAGTAGACCTGCGGGTTTCTGATATTCAACCTTGACTCTGGCACAGGTCAAGCACTTGCCAACATAGGTGGCGATGTGGGCCTTCATGCTAGGCCACCAATAAGTAGTTCTGATGTCGTGGTACATTTTGTCCGACCCTGGATGTACCGAATAGCGAGACTTGTGAGCTTCATCCATTACAAGTTCGCGTAGACCGCCATAAAGTGGGACCCAAATACGCCCCGTTACATAGTAGGCGCCGTCTGCCTTCTGTTCTAATCGTTGTCGTGAGCCGCGTAAGGCTTCAGCCTTGACGTTTTCGGGCTTCAGTGCTTCTGTCTGAGCAGCTCGTATCTGAGCAGGAAGACTAAACTGAATCGTAAGCTGGAGCGCTCGCACGCGCTTCGGTAAGGTGTCCTTTCGACTGAGGGCGTCGGCCACAACATTGGCTTTGCCCAGATGGTACTCGATAGCGCATTCGTAATAGTTAAGCAACTCGACCCATCGTCGTTGACGCATATTCAATTCCTTCTGCTTGAAGATATGCTCGAGACTCCTGTGATCGGTGTAAATCGTGCACTTGGTACCGTACAGGTAGTGTCGCCATATCTTAAGCGCGAAAACAACAGCTCCCAGCTCTAAATCGTGCGTCGTGTAGTTCCGTTCATGAACCTTTAGTTGATGAGAAGCGTAGGCAATAACTTTATCCCGCTGCATCAATACGCAACCCAGACCCTGTATTGATGCGTCACAATATACTACGAAGTCGTCTGTGCCCTCTGGCAATGAGAGAATAGGTGCGCTGCAAAGCCTATCCTTTAGGTACTGAAAAGCTGTCTCCTGGGGCTCTCCCCAGCGATAAACGACACCCTTCTGTGTCAGTAGCGTGAGCGACTGAGCAATCTTTGAAAAGTCCTTGATGAACCGCCGATAATAACCTGCCAAACCCAAGAATTGGCGTATTTCTGTCGGTGCACGCGGTGCAGGCCAGTTTCTGATCGAATCCACCTTGGATGGATCGACATGGATCCCATCCCTGTTTACCACATGGCCTAAGAAGTGGACTTCACGAAGCCAGAAGTCGCATTTAGAAAGCTTGGCGTACAGCTGTTTCTTCCGAAGGAGTTCCAAAATAAGGCGAAGATGTTGCTCGAGTTCCTCCTGACTCTTGGAGTAAATTAGAATGTCGTCGATGAATACAATGACGAACTTGTCGAGATAGGGTTTGCACACCCGGTTCATAAGGTCCATAAATACAGCAGGCGCGTTCGTTAATCCAAATGGCATGACGAGAAACTCGTAGTGACCGTAACGAGTTCTGAAGGCTGTCTTGGAGACGTCCTCATCCCGGACTCTCAGCTGATGATACCCTGACCTCAAGTCTATCTTGGAATAGTAACTCGACCCTTGCAACTGGTCGAATAAGTCGTCGATGCGCGGAAGAGGATAACGGTTCTTCACCGTCACCTTGTTGAGTTCACGGTAGTCGATGCACATTCTGAACGTACCGTCTTTCTTTCTCACGACAAGTACTGGAGCTCCCCAAGGCGAAGAGCTTGGACGTATGAAACCCTTTTCCAAGAGCTCTTGCAGCTGTTTTGACAGTTCTTCCAATTCTGATGGAGCTAAACGATATGGTGCGCGAGCTATGGTTGCTGTCCAGAACTATAGGAATGAGGTCGGTAGGAAACGTCTGACCAGCGAGGATAAGATTACAACCCAGAACAAAGTATAGCTTCTAGACCTTACCATTAACTAATACTACGACACGTTGGGTGTTCAAGGGAGTTGGTGTATGTTTTATCATTCGGCTAACTTCAAGGACAAATAATTGGTATTCACACCCGAATCAAACAATATAGTAACATAAGAGTCGACAAGAAGTAACTTACCCATTATTACGTTAAGATCGTCCCTTGCATCACCCTGACCCATCCCAGACACACAGTCGTGGGCGTCATTGTTTCCATTGTTTCCCCCGTTGCTAACCCCATTGCCGTTCCTGCTTCCATGGTCGTGGTTCTGATTCTGGTTCCAGTTCAATTGTGGATAGTGTCTCTCATAGTGATCTTTTGTACCATACTGAAAACATTCTCTGAAACTTTGCTGCTGCCACTGAGCCTGTGGGGCTTGAGGCTGTTGTTCCTGACCTACAGGACGTGAGTTTCGACAATCCTTAGCTTCATGACCAATCTTAAGACATCTCTGACATCGTTCCTTGCGACACCGTCCACTGTGGTGTCTGTTACAATGGTTGCACCATGGGTGAATTCCTCGATATCTTTTCTGCCCATGATTACTAGAAAACTGCTGTCCGGGCCAATGGTAGTCATCTGTCTCTTGCTTCTGCGTCAGAGGCTGGACCAAAATCAATCCCGTGCTCAGGTTTTCATCCCACTTGCGTTTGTTATCTCTAGAAGCACATGCAGTATCAGTCTTAGCACGTTTCGGTAGTTTGTTCTGTTCTACAGCCTGGTCTGTGAGACGATGAGCCAGTCGAGTGACTTGCTGGATAGTGCCGAGGTTAGTTGTGGTCATAAGACTCTGAATTTCGGGCACTAGACCCTTGAGATACAGTTCGATGCGTTTGGTGGGAGGGTCTACCATAGTAGGACAAAATGTGGCTAACTCGTTTGATCTTCTCGTATAAACTTCAATTTCAGACCCCACCATCTGTAGGTTGAGGAATTCTTCCTCTAGTTTGCGGATGTCTTCTCGACTGCAAAACTCTTCCTTAATTAAATCCTTAAACTCATTCCAGGGAGTGGCATTAGCAGCTGCCAGCCCTAACATTTGAACTTGTGCTTCCCACCAGGTTAATGCAGCACCTTCGAGTGTTCTAGTAGCAAACTTTACTCTACGAGACTCAGGGCAATCATGCACCTCGAAGTCAGTTTCAAGCCTTTCGAACCAATGGAGGAGTCCAACCGCTCCCTCCGTGCCGCTGAAGGTACTTGGATGACAGTCCATGAAATTCTTGAAAGTGCAGACTGGTTGTTGTGCGGGTTGACCTATTGTGTACGAATAGGACAAGGTTTAATTACAAGGGCTAGTTTAGGAGTGTAGGATCTAAGGATCCTAATGTGTGCTATAACTACAGGATATACCTCCTGCTTGTGCGGCTGCAAGTGCCGCAGCAACTTGAGCTTGAACGAGAGCCTCTAGCTGGGCTTGAGTCATGTTGATTCGTCCAGACATGATCTTCATAGTAAAAGTAACGTAAGTGAAAGTGGTTCGCGAGTAGGGCGATGACAGAAAAGAGTAAGCACGTAGGGATTCTCATGTAATAGTGTCATGTGTATCTAAGCGTAATGCGAGCAAAGTTCTAAGCAGTTCTAGCAAACAGGCAATAAACATAAACCTTATTACCTAGGATGTCGAGTCTTGCACGTGGAGCGAAGCGTCGTTGTGGATCGTTTGAGAGCACTCTTCTGGTTATAGTCTGGTTTTAATAAAAACGTTTTCCCATATTAAAACCAAGTTCTCTATAACCAATGGCTCTGATACCAATCTGTCACACCCCCAAAATCCACACGCGGAGTACCACCGCTTGGAGGCGTGACATGACCAGGATCAAGCCATCAATCATATCAAACATAGCATTTAATAATAATAAAAGTAATTAAGGTAGTTCATCATGACATGATTGATGTTTCAAAACCAAACATTGTTTAAGTAGCGGAAGCATAGTAGTGTAAACTCCAAAATAGTTATAAGTTCAAATATCGTTCATGATCCATATCCCACAACGACCTGCTCCTCCCTGTGCAAGCTCCATAATGTACCTAAGGTCCTGCAAGGCATGCAGCAGATAATCAACAACTAGTTGAGCGAGTTCACAGAAAGTAAGTTCGTATTAATCATGCGTATGTTCATCTAATAAGGCTTCCCAAGCAAGTATATTCTATTGGTGAGGGATTCTCACGTTTATCCTTTATAACGGGGCTTCCCATTATGGTACTTACTAGACTAGTGCAACCATGCGTTCTTCTTAAACCGAGAACAGGAATACGTACAGGATCACGCAGGATTTACGTGACGTGCCCTTCCCCGAGGACAGTGGTACGTGTGGGGGCTGCGCAGGATTTACACAGCGTGTCCTTCCGACCCGGAAGACAGTAGAAGGTATTGGGTTACGCAGGATTTACGTAACGTGTCCTCCCGACCCGGGAGACAATTGGCAATTACTGGGTTACGCAGGATTTACGTAACGTGTCCTGACTATCCTGAGGACGATGGTCTATAGTCTAGTGATTGCGTAAGTACGAGTAATCATTCCATATCAAATCATTACAACCCAATTCCCACCCGGGAATCCCATGCCTTGGCTGTGTGAACTCACCTTGGTTTGCTCGGCAGATACACAATAAAAGGTTCTTGAACTAAGATGGTCAACCTTGTCCTAGCAGGGTTACCACACGAGTCAGGTTTTGACTAAGGTAAAACACGTATGCGTCACATAAGTTAACACGTTACTATCACGTATAAATCATGGCAACATCTTAGCAGTCAAGTGACGTCAAGAAGCCCAAATAATCATAACAGATCAACCACACCTACTCGGCCCAATAAATAACATATAAATGGCGTTGTGCGATTCATACGGATTGTGCAAATAGGATTGGGCTTGAGGCCCAACAGTTAAACAGTTTTACACTTTGTGCGACTGGATATGTCTTGTGCGTCCCATTGGGGTTGTGCGACCCGTCCAGCCCAACCCAGCATACCCTCGGCCCAAATAGTAACACATAACAGTTAAGAAATTCATAACACTTGTGCGATCCAGCTACTTACCCAGCCCAACATTTCATCCGGCCCAAACTATCAAGTAACCCTTTAACATATACGGCCCAAATAACGAAACAGTCACTTGAGCGATTTGTGTAAGCTTGTGCGTTGGGAGACCCTTGTGCGATCAGGGTCTCTTGTGCGACTGGGATTGAGATTGGGTCTAAGGCCCAACATTTAGCAGTTTATGCGATCCGTGTGTGGCCCACGGTCTTGTGCGAGTGACTTGGGCTGTCCGGCCCAACACTTATCAACTGCTATGATCCAATACGCTTTGTGCGACCCGGGTACCTTGTGCGACCAGGTTCCCTTGTGCGTATGGACACCTTGAACGAGTGGACATCTTGTGCAACCAAAACGTCTTGTACGGCTGAACTTGTGTGATCCGAAATTATGCCAAACAGTTGGATAGTTTCCACAAATCATGCTCATTAGTTACAATAGCCAATCAATAACCAAGTTTCCAATGTTACACCCTATCAATTAACATCTAACAGTTTCAATCATACAATGGATTTCGATCAGACCAAGCAATTTCCATTAAATTCACATGAACCCTAATCAATCATATGAACAATATTCAACAATTCCTATGAACATATATCTTAACATTCAATCAACAAGACATGATACCCGAATATACATTCAATCGGTTTCTATCTTAATAAACATCCGATTCATGTGAGCTTGTAGCCGATTAGCAATCATTCTTAACAAAATCCCAAACAATCTACACATAATCAATTGTAAAAACATACACAATCATGTTAATCAAGAACCCTAGATCATCATGCAAAGCTATTATAACAAGACATCAAAACATCAAGTACAATCAGTTAACATACTAACCGAATGGGGAAGGAACAGGAATTTATCCGAACAAGATGATGATTCGATGGGATGGATGCTTTGGCTGCCTTCGGTTCGTGAGAGAGAGAGGAGAGCTAGGGTTGTGTTGTGTTAAGTGATTGTAACAATAAGGTGTAACCCCTCCTGTGTGTATGTTTGTACGAGCAAAAGAAAGCAATGGGCCGGCCCTACTTGGGCAGCCCTTGAAGTCCGAACACAAGTAAAACGGCCCAAAGGGCTTGTGCGAGTGTGGGTGTGTTGTTGTGCGATCGGGTCATGTAACATTCATGTAGCATACATACAACCATGCAATACATACACATATGCACATAATAACAAAACATTCATTAAATCATGGTATCATATAGACACGTAACGTTACATCAACGCAAGCCTAAAGTCCGAGTTGTCACAGTTCAGAATAATTGAGGGTACTTTTCTGTCATCCTGTCTTCGCGTTCCCAGGTGTACTCTGGGCCACGTCTGGAGTTCCAACGAACTCGAACAAGAGGGATTCTCTTGTTTTTGAGGACCTTTACATCCCGGTCCGTGATTTCAACTGGTTCCTCGACGAACTGCAACCGCTCGTCGATCGTGAGTTCCTTAAAAGGAATGATGAGGGTTTCATCTGATAGGCACTTCTTTAGGTTCGACACATGAAAGACATTGTGAACTGCGCCGAGTTCAGCTGGTAGGTTCAACTTGTAGGCCACTTTGCCTATCTTCTCAATGATTTCGAACGGTCCGACGTACCGCGGATTCAGTTTGCCCTGTTTGCCAAAACAAACCACACCCTTCCAGGGTGAGACTTTTAATAAGACCCGGTCCCCGACCTGAAATTCCAATGGCTTTCTACGCTTGTCCGCGTAGGCTTTCTGACGGTCGCGTGCTGCCGCCATGCGTTGTCGTATTTGTGCTATCTTTTCCGTGGCGTCCACTACAATCTCTGGACCCGTGATTTGACTATCCCCCACCTCTGCCCAAAAGAGAGGTGACCGGCATTTACGTCCGTACAATGCCTCGAATGGAGCGGCTTGAATGCTGGTGTGATAACTATTATTATACGAGAACTCCACCAAAGGGAGATGCTTTTCCCAGCCGTTGCCGAAATCGATGACGCATGCCCGAAGCATGTCTTCAAGAGTTTGGATCGTTCGCTCAGACTGCCCATCCGTCTGAGGATGATATGCTGTGCTCATGTCTAATCGTGAGCCGAAAGATTTGTGCATTGCTTGCCAAAGTTCTGACGTGAATCGTGCATCCCGATCCGAAATGATGGAAGTGGGCACTCCGTGCCTCGAAACAACTTCTTTGAGATAGATGTCTGCGAGAGTGGAGAACTTATCCGTTTCCTTTATAGCTAGGAAGTGTGCAGACTTGGTGAGTCGATCCACGATCACCCATATGGTATCATTTCCACGCTGAAATCTAGGTAGGCCTGTAACGAAATCCATGGAAATTTCTTCCCATTTCCATTGCGGTATCGTGGGTTGCTGAAGTAGGCCCGCTGGTTTCTGGTATTCAACCTTGACGCTCGCACAAGTCAAGCATTTTCCAATCGTTGACTTGTAGTTCTGATGTCGTGGTACATTTTGTCCGACCCTGGATGTACCGAATAGCGAGACTTGTGAGCTTCATCCATTACAAGTTCGCGTAGACCGCCATAAAGTGGGACCCAAATACGCCCCGTTACATAGTAGGCGCCGTCTGCCTTCTGTTCTAATCGTTGTCGTGAGCCGCGTAAGGCTTCAGCCTTGACGTTTTCGGGCTTCAATGCCTCTACCTGAGCGTCTCGTATCTGTGCAGGAATGCTAGACTGAATTGTAAGCTGTAGCGCTCGCACGCGCCGAGGTAAAGTGTCTTTCCGACTGAGGGCATCAGCCACAACGTTGGCTTTGCCTGGATGGTACTTGATAGCGCATTCGTAATCGTTAAGCAACTCGACCCATCGTCGTTGACGCATATTCAATTCCTTTTGCTTGAAAATATGCTCGAGACTCCTGTGATCGGTGTAAATCGTGCACTTGGTACCGTACAGGTAGTGTCGCCATATCTTAAGCGCGAAAACAACAGCTCCCAGCTCTAAATCGTGCGTCGTGTAGTTCCGTTCATGAATCTTTAGCTGACGAGAGGCGTAGGCAATAACTTTATCTCGCTGCATCAATACGCAACCCAGACCCTGTATTGATGCGTCACAATATACTACGAAGTCATCTGTGCCCTCTGGTAATGAAAGAATAGGTGCGCTGCAAAGTCTATCCTTTAGGTACTGAAAAGCAGTCTCCTGGGGCTCTCCCCAGCGATAAACGACACCCTTCTGTGTCAGTAATGTAAGCGGCTGAGCAATCTTTGAGAAGTCTTGGATGAACCGCCGATAATAACCTGCCAAACCCAAGAATTGGCGTATTTCTGTCGGTGTACGCGGTGCAGGCCAGTTTCTGATCGAATCTACTTTGGATGGATCAACATGGATCCCATCCCTGTTTACCACATGGCCTAAGAAGTGGACTTCACGAAGCCAGAAGTCACATTTCGAAAACTTAGCGTACAGCTGTTCCTTTCGAAGAAGTTCCAAAATAAGGCGTAGGTGCTGCTCGTGCTCCTCCTGACTCCTGGAGTAGATCAGAATGTCGTCGATGAATACTATGACGAACTTGTCAAGATAGGGTTTGCACACCCTGTTCATAAGGTCCACAAATACAGCAGGCGCGTTTGTTAACCCAAACGGCATGACAAGGAACTCGTAGTGACCGTAACGAGTTCTGAAGGCTGTCTTGGAGACGTCCTCATCCCGGACTCTCAGCTGATGATACCCTGACCTCAAGTCTATCTTGGAATAGTAACTCGACCCTTGCAATTGGTCGAATAAGTCATCGATGCGCGGAAGAGGATAACGGTTCTTCACCGTCACCTTGTTGAGTTCACGGTAGTCGATGCACATTCTGAACGTACCGTCTTTCTTTCTTACGAATAACACCGGAGCTCCCCAAGGCGAAGAGCTTGGACGAATGAAGCCCTTTTCCAAGAGCTCTTGCAGCTGTTTTGACAGTTCTTCTAATTCTGATGGAGCTAATCGATATGGTGCGCGAGCTATGGGTGCTGCTCCAGGAGCGAGCTCAATTTGAAATTCGACCTGACGATGAGGCGGTAATCCAGGTAAGTCTTCAGGAAACACCTGAGGGTAGTCGCGTACAATTGGAATATCTTCCAATTTCTTTTCCTTTGTTGATGCGTCTGTAACGAGTGCCAGAATGGCAGTGTGCCCCTTTCGTAAGCATTTCTGAGCCTTCAAGAAAGAGATGATGCCAACTACAGCACCACTCTTGTCACCTTGAACTTCAAGAGGTTCTTGACCAGAACGAGGAATACGAATTATCTTCTCGCTGCATAAGATTTCTGCCTGGTGTTGGGATAACCAATCCATCCCAATCACGACGTCAAAGCTACCCAAAACTATGGGAATGAGATCTATAGAGAAAGCTTGACCAGCTAGGATAAGATTACAACCCTGAACTACGTGCATGGCTTCTAGACTTTTACCGTTAGCTAACTCTACTACATGTTTGGTGGGTAAAAGTGTTGGTGCACGTTTTAGCAGTTGACACATTTTCACAGACATATAGCTTGTATCCGCACCCGAATCAAACAAGACAGTAACGTAAATATTGTCGAGGAGAAACTTACCCATAACTACGTTGGGATCGTTCACTGCGTCACCTCGACCTAGCACAAAAGCGCGTCCCCTAGCCTCGTTGCCATTATTGTTGTTGTTCCCACCGTTGTTGTTCCCGTTGCCCTGGTTATTGTTGTTGCGATTCTGGTTCAACTGAGGGCAGTCGCGTTTGAAATGACCTTCAGCCCCACACTGGAAACATCCCCGGTTTCCACGCTGTGGCTGCTGTTGCTGATTCTGGTTCTGGTTCTGCGGAGCTGGTAGTTGAGGTTGCTGGTTTTGATTTGCAGGACGTGGGCTCCTACAGTCTTTGGCCTCGTGCCCCATCTTGAGACACCTTTGGCAACGACCCTTGCTGCATGGCCGCTGTGATGCCTGTTGCAGTTGTGACACTTGGGGTGAAAACCCTGATATCTTCCCCGTCTATGACTACCAGAGGATTGCTGACCAGGACTCTGGTAGTGATCAGTCTTCTGTTGCTGAGCTTGAGACTGAACAGTTGCTGAACCTTTACTGGAATCTCCATCCCATTTTCTTTTGCTGTCGCTAGTAGTAGCAGGAGTAGCTGAAGAAGTAACTGTAGCAGTAGCGTTGACACGCTTAGGCAGTTTATTCTGATCCACTGCCTGGTCGGTGATGCGATGAGCGAGACGCTGAATATCCTGGATGTTGTCGAGATTAGCCGATGTGATATGGCTCTGGATTTCTGGCGCCAATCCCTTGAGATACATCTCAATGCGCTTGTATGGAGGGTCTACCATAGTTGGGCACAGTACGGCCAGCTCATTCGACCGCTTAGTATACGCTTCAATCTCTGACCCAACCATTTTCAGATTATACAACTCGTCTTCCAACTTGTGAATATCTTCACGCGTACAATACTCCCTCTTGATAAGTTCCTTAAAATCGTTCCAGGGTGTGGCGTTAGCAGCTGCCAACCCCAGAATTTGCACCTGCGCGTTCCACCAGGTTAGCGCGATTCCTTCCAAGGTGCCAGTTGCATACTTGACCTTGCGAGCCTCAGGGCACTCGCACATTTCGAATACTGATTCTAGCTTTTCAAACCAATGGAGGAGTCCCACTGCCCCCTCGGTGCCACTGAAAGAATTTGGACGACAGTCCATGAAGTTCTTGAATGTGCAGACAGGCTGCTGCGCGTGTTGACCTATTGTGTACGAATAGGACGAAGTTAAATACAAGAGTTAATGTAGGATCTAGAGATCCTAGTGTGTGCCTATACAGCAGGATATACTACCTGCTTGAGCAGCTGCAAGTGCCGCAGCGACTTGAGCTTGAACGAGAGCCTCTAACTGGGCTTGAGTCATGTTGATCCGTCCAGACATGATCTTCATGATAAAAGTAGCGTAAGTGAGAATGGTTCGCGAGTAGGGCGATGACAGAAAAGCGTAAGCACGTAGATGTTCTCATGAAATAAAGTCATGTGTATCTAAGAGTAATGCGAGCAATGTTCTAAGCAGTTCTAACAAATAGGCAATAAACATAAACCTTATTACCTAGGATGTTGTCACACCCCAACCGATGGCGGAATCATCGGGGCGCGGCACTGAGCGAAACAGATTGTTCAGAAGTTTCCACAACAACTATCATACAATTCAGTTATATAACACGTCCCATACCGTGTCCCAAATAATAACAAGTTATCATAGAAATCAACTAAACAATATGGGAACTGTTCCGACAACTCAGATTCTTAATTATTACAGACCGAATTTAAATATTGTTTTAAGACTTCTAGACGGCTAACTGTGGATCTTACTGACTACAGGTGCCAGTACAAGATCTACAGATAATTATGGCCCTGGAGCAGGTATGTGGACACTGTCCTAAGGTCACAGGCTCCTAGAAGCTTATTATTGCCTCGCTTCCCTAGCACGCTAGTAGCTTAAACACCTGTCACATACGTTAAAATAAAAGTCAATACATATAATGTAAAGGTGAGTACACAAGTTTGATATAGCATATAAAGTTCGAAAAGTTTACGCATAACCAAGCACGTACACAAGGGCAAACGATGCATGTAAATTATCAACATGGGACCATCGATACCAACGACTTCGAGTTGACTGTCCGAGACAGTTCGCAATACATGATTACCACTGTAATCCATGCAAGTAATTGTCCTTAGCAACCCCCGTGTGAACGGGTGCTGAGTCCAAACTATAGTACTACGTTGCTAAAGCAGGCAGATAGCACTCCACGTGTAAACATAATAAACAGCAATCATTTAGTCAAGTATTACATGCAAGAAGGTTAGCGTTCAAATAGTTTGTGTTGTTTGTGAATTTGATAGATTACGTATGTAACACCCAAAAGTGCTGAAAGCAAAAAGGGATCGAGTATACTCACAGTGGTTGGTTGTGGATTGAAAGGAGCACTGAGAATAGGTTAGCCTGAATAGTTCGATAACAATACAATGAGTAATGCGGAAAAAGTGAACAGTGGAAACTGGATCGGATAGACCATTCGATCGGACGGCTGTTCGATCGAGTGGGCTGTTCGATTGGGTTAAAGTCCGTTCGAACGTCCCGTTCGATCGGCCGGCTGGCTCGATCGGCTGGTTCTTTCAAGTGGATTGTTTCTTCCTTTGATGTGAAGGATGTGTTTGTGTATGATGGTTTGTATTTTTGAAGCTTTTGCAGCATTACCTTTCAAGTTGGCCGATCGAACAGTCCGTTCGATCGGTTGGTCCAACCGATCGGTTAGCAGCTGAGGTTTGGCAAAGTGTCACTCGATCGGGTGGCCTGCTCGATCGGGTGACATTCCAATGTTTCGAAAAGGTTAAGTGTTTGAAGTATAGTATCTCATGATTCGAGCAGTAATGTTCAATCGAGTGGCGTAGTCGATCGAACAGCACCTCGTCAATACTACACTTTTGTGAGTTGGTGGGTCTAAGTGCTAGTCGATCGGTTAGCCCGGTCGATCGGCTGGTGTTGCTCGATCGGTTGGGCTGTCCAATCGGACAGCCTAACCGTTCGGCCAGCATTCTGACCTGGTTAGCCTATCTCTTAACACTTGGTTATTCCCGTTACTTGGTGTGATTTGGAGATAGTTTGACTACGAGTTGAACCACAAAGCTGAAGTCCCCACTTAGCCCACTGACTCGAGCAGGAATCACCCAAACTCGGTCAGAGACGGTTTGGAACCTAAGTTTAACGTTTAACCCGAAATCGGTATATCTCTCGGTAGAACCCGAATCTTGAACCATGTGTTTGTTTAGATAAATCGGTTCAAGTCTCGTTTTCACCGTTTTGAGTGTAAAAGAGTTGAAAGATAGATGAAAACCCATCTTCCAATCCTTTTCCACCGTGAAATGTTAAGATCTTTGGTAGATTTTAGGTTATTTATGTGGAAATCGGTTAGATCTAAGCTATTCATGGTGGAATGATGTCAAAACTTAGTGTTCTTGAAGAACACCATGATGACATCATCCAAGAACACCTAGATCTTGGTGATTTCGCGGTTGAAATCCAAGTTTTAAAAGATAGAAAGATGGAGAATCGATTAATGAACAAAAACGTACAAGGATTAGAGCGAAATACTTACCGGTTTGAGAGAAATCTGAGAAATGGCGAGAATAGAAAGCTGGTCGGTCAGAGCTTTTCCAAAAGTGGAAAGCTTGACAAGGACAGCCCTATTTATAGGCTTCCAAAAGTGGAAAGGGTTGGCTGATCGAACAGCATCCCTGATCGAGCGGCTGCCCGATCGAACAGCCTGTTCGATCGGCTAGCCTGTTCGATCAGGTTGCCCTGTTCGATCGGCTTGCCTGGTTTTGAGTGTTTCGCGACGATTTTTGATATTTCGAGTTCGATAGTGGAGGAGTAGAGTAGGATAGAGTTTCTATTCAAATTACTTTCAGTCCCAACTACTATATCTAACATACAAGCATCCTTACAACCTATTTTCAAAGTCGGTTTCGATTGTGTTTGATTATCCTTCGATTCTTGATTGATTTGATTGATTCACCACACCTTTAACATAAAGTAAGCATGCACAAGTAACACGTAAAGCACACACACACGTATAAAAGCATTAAAATTATCCACACTTGAGTTCGACGATTGATTTGATTAGCTTGATTATTGATTGACTAGCTTTATTGCATTGTTACTTCCTATCATTCACAGTCGGTCGTTGATTCACAGTTCGATTATCGGCCGATTAGTTTGGTTATACAACACTTACTCCAAATAATATGAAAATCAAAATGAAACTAAAATGAAATTAATCTTTATTGATCTTTAATTCCAATAACAGTCAACTCTTGACTTTGACTTTTGGGAAACACGGGGTGTTACAGTCTCCCCTCCTTTAGGGAATTTCGTCCCGAAATTAGGCCGAGAACCGTACATCGCCGTGTGATTTTACCAATTTGATGCTTCAGATCTATCTGAACAACTGCGGGTACTTGGCCTTCATGTCACTTTCGAGTTCCCAAGTGAACTCCGCGCCTCGTTTGCCTTCCCATCGTACCTTTACAATAGGAATGCGAGAGCGTCTGAGTTGCTTGGTCTGTCGGTCCATGATTTCGACAGGCTTTTCCACGAAGTGTAGCGTCTCATTGACCTGAAGATCGTCGAGTGGTATTATTGCGTCGTGGTCGGCTACGCATTTTCGAAGGTTTGAAATATGGAAAGTCGGGTGGACATTGCTGAGTTCCTCCGGTAATTCGAGTTTGTAGGCAACTTTACCGATCCTTTCCAGAATCTTAAAAGGTCCAACAAATCGAGGCGCAAGTTTCCCTCTTTTGCCGAATCGGACTACTCCCTTCCAAGGTGATACCTTTAGGAGTACGTAGTCGCCAACTGCAAATTCGCGGGGCTTGCGTCGTTTATCGGCGTACATCTTTTGTCTGTCCCGGGCCTTCACCAAGTTTTCCCTTATCTGGTGGATCTTGTCAGTCGTTTCTTGCAGAATCTCGGGCCCAGTCAATTGTGAATGACCGACCTCGTGCCATACAATAGGCGAGCGACATCTCCTACCATACAAGGCTTCGAAAGGTGCCATTTCGATGCTGGAGTGATAGCTATTATTGTACGAAAATTCGACCAACGGTAGGTGTTTGCTCCAACTACCACCAAAATCGATAACACACGCACGGAGCATGTCTTCAATAGTACGAATCGTTCTTTCAGTCTGCCCGTCGGTTTGCGGGTGGAATGCGGTACTCAAATTCAGCGTCGTACCAAGAGCTGCTTGAAAAGTTTCCCACAATCTCGATGTAAACCGAGCATCGCGATCAGAAATGATGTCTCGAGGCGTACCATGATTCTTAATGATCTCGTCGGTGTAGATTTGGGCTAACTTGGCCACCTTATAGTCTTCTCGTATTGGCAGAAAGTGGGCTGATTTGGTTAGACGGTCGACTATAACCCAAATACTGTCGTGACCTGATGGCGTGGTCGGAAGCTTAGTTATGAAATCCATAGCTATGCTTTCCCACTTCCATACGGGTATCGGCGGTTGTTCGAGTAAGCCTGAAGGTCTTTGGTGTTCAGCCTTGACTCTTGCACAAGTTAAACAGCTACCAACATATAGAGCAATATCCCTTTTCATCCCAGGCCACCAGTACTTGTAGCGAAGGTCCTGGTACATTTTGTCCGCACCGGGATGAATGGAATATCGGGATTTGTGGGCTTCGTTCATGATGATCTTTCGCAAATCTGTCCTCCTCGGAACCCAGATTCGGTCCAGATAATAGAATATCCCGTTGGCTTTGCTCACGAGCTGAGTTCCATCGTGATAGATTCGTTCTTTCTTCAACGTACGCTCGTTAAAGCAAGCGTGTTGTGCTTCGCGGATGAGAGCTTCGAGGTTATACTGAGCCTGGATGTTTCGAACACCTATCACGTAATTCTTTCTGCTGAGGGCGTCTGCAACTACATTCGCCTTGCCTGGGTGATAACGGATCTCACAGTCGTAATCGTTGAGAAGTTCTACCCATCGGCGTTGACGCATATTGAGTTCTCTCTGGTTAAAGATATGTTGTAGGCTCTTGTGATCGGTGAAGATCGTACACCTTGTACCATACAGGTAGTGTCGCCAAATCTTTAAGGCAAAGACAACTGCGCCTAGCTCAAGGTCATGGGTTGTGTAGTTCTTCTCGTGGATTTTGAGCTGTCGAGATGCGTAAGCTATAACCTTGTCTCGTTGCATGAGAACACAGCCAAGTCCAAGGTTTGAAGCATCACAATAGACAACGAAGTCATCGCTTCCGTCCGGCAGTGTAAGAACTGGTGCATGGCACAGCATGTGTTTGAGGGTTTGGAAAGCAGTCTCCTGCACGGTTCCCCACACAAAAGGCTTGTCTTTATGAGTAAGGGAGGTAAGCGGTACAGCAATCTTTGAGAACCCTTCGATGAATCGCCGGTAGTAACCGGCTAATCCGAGAAAAGAGCGAACTTCTGACGGATTCTTTGGCGTAACCCATCCCTTGACTGCCTCAATCTTTGCAGGATCAACGTGTATACCCCGACTATTCACAATATGACCCAGAAATTGAACCTCCTCCAACCAGAACTCACACTTGGAGAATTTGGCGTAGAGTTGGTTTCCCTGAAGCAACTCGAGAACCAATCGCAAATGCTGCGCATGTTCGGCCCTCGATCTGGAATAGATCAGGACATCGTCGATAAATACAATGACGAAACGGTCTAAGAACGATTTACACACGCGATTCATCAGATCCATAAAGACCGCGGGTGCGTTGGTCAAACCAAAAGGCATGACAACAAATTCGTAGTGGCCGTATCGGGTTCGAAAAGCGGTTTTGGGTATGTCTTCCTCTTGAATCCGCAACTGATGGTAGCCTGAACGTAGATCAATCTTGGAGAAACACTGAGCACCTTGTAATTGGTCAAACAGATCATCGATTCTTGGTAAGGGGTATCGGTTCTTGATGGTCAGCTTGTTCAATTCCCGGTAATCGATGCACATTCGGAACGACCCGTCCTTCTTTTTGACGAAAAGGACTGGTGCGCCCCATGGAGAAGTGCTCGGGCGAATGAAGCCTTTTTCAAGTAACTCTTGGAGTTGGTTTGAGAGTTCTCGCATCTCAGATGGAGCGAGTCGATACGGAGCTTTGGCCACTGGGTTGGCTCCTGGAATAAGGTCGATTCGAAAGTCGATATCACGACTTGGAGGTAATCCAGGAAGATCATCAGGGAACACCTGAGGAAATTCTCGGACAACGGGAACATCCTTGACTTCAACTTTCCTTTTCTTGTCCGTCTCTGCTACAACAATGTTGGCCAAGAAGGCTCGATATTCCTTGAGGAGATATTTGCGAGCTTGAAGACATGACATGAGCTTGAGGTCTTTTGCAGTAGTTTCACCATAAACACATAGCATATCACCACTAGCTAGCACAAAACGAATCATCTTATCGGAACACACAACTTCAGCACGGTTTTCACGAAGAAAGTCCATGCCTACTATGACATCGAAACTTCCGAGCTGCATTGGAATGAGGTTAATCGGGAATATATGATTGTTGAGCTCGAGAGTACAGTCACGGAGCACAGAATCGACAGCAATGGTTCTTCCGGTAGCGACTTCTACTTCGAAGGGTGACGAAAGATAAGAGCGCTTACGTCTAAGAAGCTTCTCAAATTCAAATGACACAAAGCAGTTATCGGCTCCAGTATCAAACAAACATGATGCATATATACCATTCACAAGGAACGTACCATTGACCACGTTGTTATCAGCTTGAGCCTGGCGTGCGTTGATGTTGAAAGTTCTGGCGTGAGCGGCTTGTTGTTGA
Source organism: Helianthus annuus (assembly GCF_002127325.2). Taxonomy (NCBI): domain Eukaryota; kingdom Viridiplantae; phylum Streptophyta; class Magnoliopsida; order Asterales; family Asteraceae; genus Helianthus; species Helianthus annuus. The sequence goes on from NC_035441.2 coordinate 177,247,221, forward strand.
GGCTGTTGTTGTTGTTGCTGGGGTTGTTGGGCTTCTTGTTTCACCACTCTGTTCGGGCACCGGTTTGCGAAGTGGTTAGGGTCACCACATGCAAAGCAGGTCCGAACATTGTTTGCCGGGGCCTGTGCAGCTTGAGGAGCTTGAGGAGCAGGTAGCAGGGCTTGGTTAATAGCGGCTTGAGCTTGCGTTTGACGAGGACCATAGCGGCAATTCGCAGTGAAATGCCCGTAAACGTTGCAGTGGGCACAGTAACGGCAGGCCACACCCACCGGGTGATGATAAGAACATGTAGCACAGAGTGGGTGGGGGCCGGTGTACGCACGCTTAGCCGGCGGCGCATTGATCACTGGCGCAGTGCGCTGTGGTTGTTGCTGTTGTGGCGGTACTGACTGAAGAGGAGCAGCATTGGTTGCGGCGGCGCAACTCTTATTCTTCTTTCTTCTTCTCGAGGACTTGGAGGCTTGAGCAGTAGGGTTGTCGGTTGATGCGGTAGTCACTTGATGCAACGACTTGGATGGCTTATCCCAGACACCAGCCTTAACTCGCTTGTCATTAATCTCGGCAGCGAGTAGGTAGGTTTCCTCGATTGATGCGGGTTTGGCGGCGAACACAAAATCTGCAACACAATCCGGAAGAGCACGGATGTATTTCTTGATGGTCATCTCGGGAGTCTTGACCTGGTCTGGACAGATAATACTTAGTTGTTTGAAACGGGCGGTGAGACCAGCGTTGTCGCCCTCCTTCTGCTTGATGGTCCAGAACTCATCCTCCAACTTTTGGCGTTCGTGGGGAGGACAGAACTCGTCCAGCATGATAGCCTTCAGTTCCTCCCACGTCAGCTCGTAGGCAGCGTCGTTCCCGCGCTTATTCCTTTCGGCTGTCCACCAGTCCAATGCCCGCGACTGGAAGACACCGGTAGCATTGAGAGTTCGAAGATGATCCGGGCATCCGCTTTGACGAAGGGTAACTTCCACAGAGTCAAACCAGTGAAATAAGCCTGTAGGGCCCTCTTCACCGGTGAACTCCTTCGGTCCACACGCCTTAAATTGCTTGAAACTGAACGGAGCTTTGCTGGATTCAGTGAGGGTTCGGGATTCTTCCGACGACTTGCTGGTGTTTTCGTACACCTCACTGACAGCTTTTGCTACAGACTTTGAGATGAGCTTGGCGAGACGTCGGTCTCTCTTTTCCTGACGGGAAAGGTTTTGGCGAGTTCTTGATGATGACGACATGGTCTGCAATAGACATCGCCATAGGGCTCAACACAACGAATTCGAATCTCGCACGTCTTAGTTTACTAAAGCTTAGAATCACGTCGCACCTCACGTCACGTAGCACATATAATCATATAAGCACATAATCATAGAGGCACATAAGCACAGAAGCAATTAGGGCACATAAGCAATTAAGCAAATAGAGCACTTAATTCCCTAAACACGTACGAAATTTTATCACAGAGGCTGTCAGAAAACAGAAACCTATAACCACAAGTCGAGTGTCGTTCGTCTTGCATATCGGATAGCATCACATTGTATCGTCTAACTTAGTCGTATAGCGTAGCATAGCACACTGGTTTCGTTTAGATCACATCAACAGGGGTTTGAATCGAGATAGGATAGCAACAAAAGTCACGCAGATTGATAACAAATGGAGCAATCAACGAATCTTTAAAACACGTAAACAGGTAAATCATATAAAATCAACGAAGCAACACTCAAAATCGGAAAATGGATTGTCTGCGGCTACTAGACCTTGACTAACCATGGCAACTTAACTATTCACAGTTGACTTGTCGTCACTTTCGACTCTAGGGGACATGTTTCTGCCTCGATTCTTGGGCATTATGCATGCGCATTCTAGGCCATACTCGTGAGTTCAGGTCATTGGAGTCCGTCAATTGCCTTGGCGAGATAAAATAAAGTTGGAATAACTGCCAAGGTTAGGGTTTCACCCCTAGCTCAGCAATTTCTTCCTTGTTTTGAGAAAATTTAGAGGAAAGTTTTCATCAAATTACGGGTTTCAGCCCTGATTTGGTATAATTCTCCCCCGTTTGTTGATAGAAAATCGCACAAAATAATTGGCAAAAATTTGTAATTTAGGCAGGAATTTGCGGGTTTCACTCCTAATCCCGTCCAAACTACAAAATTTGGCTCGGAGTTCGGATGTAATGATAGAATAGAAGGAAACAACATAAAATAAGCACATAAACTTGGTCTCTTGGTTCCTAGCTATAGTCTAGGTTTCTAAGACAGCGATCCGGACTAGATCGTGTCTAACCTAATTCCCTATAGTTATGGCTCTGATACCAATCTGTCACACCCCAACCGATGGCGGAATCATCGGGGCGCGGCACTGAGCGAAACAGATTGTTCAGAAGTTTCCACAACAACTATCATACAATTCAGTTATATAACACGTCCCATACCGTGTCCCAAATAATAACAAGTTATCATAGAAATCAACTAAACAATATGGGAACTGTTCCGACAACTCAGATTCTTAATTATTACAGACCGAATTTAAATATTGTTTTAAGACTTCTAGACGGCTAACTGTGGATCTTACTGACTACAGGTGCCAGTACAAGATCTACAGATAATTATGGCCCTGGAGCAGGTATGTGGACACTGTCCTAAGGTCACAGGCTCCTAGAAGCTTATTATTGCCTCGCTTCCCTAGCACGCTAGTAGCTTAAACACCTGTCACATACGTTAAAATAAAAGTCAATACATATAATGTAAAGGTGAGTACACAAGTTTGATATAGCATATAAAGTTCGAAAAGTTTACGCATAACCAAGCACGTACACAAGGGCAAACGATGCATGTAAATTATCAACATGGGACCATCGATACCAACGACTTCGAGTTGACTGTCCGAGACAGTTCGCAATACATGATTACCACTGTAATCCATGCAAGTAATTGTCCTTAGCAACCCCCGTGTGAACGGGTGCTGAGTCCAAACTATAGTACTACGTTGCTAAAGCAGGCAGATAGCACTCCACGTGTAAACATAATAAACAGCAATCATTTAGTCAAGTATTACATGCAAGAAGGTTAGCGTTCAAATAGTTTGTGTTGTTTGTGAATTTGATAGATTACGTATGTAACACCCAAAAGTGCTGAAAGCAAAAAGGGATCGAGTATACTCACAGTGGTTGGTTGTGGATTGAAAGGAGCACTGAGAATAGGTTAGCCTGAATAGTTCGATAACAATACAATGAGTAATGCGGAAAAAGTGAACAGTGGAAACTGGATCGGATAGACCATTCGATCGGACGGCTGTTCGATCGAGTGGGCTGTTCGATTGGGTTAAAGTCCGTTCGAACGTCCCGTTCGATCGGCCGGCTGGCTCGATCGGCTGGTTCTTTCAAGTGGATTGTTTCTTCCTTTGATGTGAAGGATGTGTTTGTGTATGATGGTTTGTATTTTTGAAGCTTTTGCAGCATTACCTTTCAAGTTGGCCGATCGAACAGTCCGTTCGATCGGTTGGTCCAACCGATCGGTTAGCAGCTGAGGTTTGGCAAAGTGTCACTCGATCGGGTGGCCTGCTCGATCGGGTGACATTCCAATGTTTCGAAAAGGTTAAGTGTTTGAAGTATAGTATCTCATGATTCGAGCAGTAATGTTCAATCGAGTGGCGTAGTCGATCGAACAGCACCTCGTCAATACTACACTTTTGTGAGTTGGTGGGTCTAAGTGCTAGTCGATCGGTTAGCCCGGTCGATCGGCTGGTGTTGCTCGATCGGTTGGGCTGTCCGATCGGACAGCCTAACCGTTCGGCCAGCATTCTGACCTGGTTAGCCTATCTCTTAACACTTGGTTATTCCCGTTACTTGGTGTGATTTGGAGATAGTTTGACTACGAGTTGAACCACAAAGCTGAAGTCCCCACTTAGCCCACTGACTCGAGCAGGAATCACCCAAACTCGGTCAGAGACGGTTTGGAACCTAAGTTTAACGTTTAACCCGAAATCGGTATATCTCTCGGTAGAACCCGAATCTTGAACCATGTGTTTGTTTAGATAAATCGGTTCAAGTCTCGTTTTCACCGTTTTGAGTGTAAAAGAGTTGAAAGATAGATGAAAACCCATCTTCCAATCCTTTTCCACCGTGAAATGTTAAGATCTTTGGTAGATTTTAGGTTATTTATGTGGAAATCGGTTAGATCTAAGCTATTCATGGTGGAATGATGTCAAAACTTAGTGTTCTTGAAGAACACCATGATGACATCATCCAAGAACACCTAGATCTTGGTGATTTCGCGGTTGAAATCCAAGTTTTAAAAGATAGAAAGATGGAGAATCGATTAATGAACAAAAACGTACAAGGATTAGAGCGAAATACTTACCGGTTTGAGAGAAATCTGAGAAATGGCGAGAATAGAAAGCTGGTCGGTCAGAGCTTTTCCAAAAGTGGAAAGCTTGACAAGGACAGCCCTATTTATAGGCTTCCAAAAGTGGAAAGGGTTGGCTGATCGAACAGCATCCCTGATCGAGCGGCTGCCCGATCGAACAGCCTGTTCGATCGGCTAGCCTGTTCGATCAGGTTGCCCTGTTCGATCGGCTTGCCTGGTTTTGAGTGTTTCGCGACGATTTTTGATATTTCGAGTTCGATAGTGGAGGAGTAGAGTAGGATAGAGTTTCTATTCAAATTACTTTCAGTCCCAACTACTATATCTAACATACAAGCATCCTTACAACCTATTTTCAAAGTCGGTTTCGATTGTGTTTGATTATCCTTCGATTCTTGATTGATTTGATTGATTCACCACACCTTTAACATAAAGTAAGCATGCACAAGTAACACGTAAAGCACACACACACGTATAAAAGCATTAAAATTATCCACACTTGAGTTCGACGATTGATTTGATTAGCTTGATTATTGATTGACTAGCTTTATTGCATTGTTACTTCCTATCATTCACAGTCGGTCGTTGATTCACAGTTCGATTATCGGCCGATTAGTTTGGTTATACAACACTTACTCCAAATAATATGAAAATCAAAATGAAACTAAAATGAAATTAATCTTTATTGATCTTTAATTCCAATAACAGTCAACTCTTGACTTTGACTTTTGGGAAACACGGGGTGTTACAGATGTCGAGTCTTGCACGTGGAGCGAAGCGTCGTTGTGGATCGTTGAGAGCACTGTTCTGGTTATAGTCTGGTTTTAATAAAAACGTTTTCCCATATTAAAACCAAGTTCTCTATAACCAATGGCTCTGATACCAATCTGTCACACCCCCCAAAATCCACCCGCGGAGTACCACCGCTTGGAGGCGTGACATGACCAGGATCAAGCCATCAATCATATCAAACATAGCATTTAATAATAAAAGTAATTAATGTAATTCATCATGACATGATTGATGTTTCAAAACCAAACATTGTTTAAGTAGCGGAAGCATAGTAAAGTAATCTCAAAACAGTTATAAGTTCAGATATCGTTCATGATCCGAATCCCACAACGACCTGCTCCTCCCTGTGCAAGCTCCATAATGTACCTAAGGTCCTGCAAGGCATGCAGCAGATAATCAACAACTAGTTGAGCGAGTTCACAGAAAGTAAGTTCATAACAGTAATGCGTAAGTTCATCTAGTGGGGGCTTCCCATACATGTATATACTACTGGTGAGGGATTCTCACATTTATCCTTTATAATGGGGGTTTCCCATTATGGTACTTACTAGACTAGTACAACCATGTGTTCTTCTTAAACCGAGAACAGGAATACGTACTGGGTCACGTAGGCTTTACGTGACGTGCCCTTCCCCGAGGACAGTGGTACGCGTGGGTGGCTACGTAGGCTTTACGCAGCGTGTCCTTCCGACCCGGAAGACAGTAGAAGGTATTGGGTTACGTAGGCTTTACGTAACGTGTCCTCCCGACCCGGGAGACAAATGGCAAATACAGGGTTACGTAGGCTTTACGTAACGTGTCCTGACTATCCTGAGGACGATGGTCTATAGTCTAGTGAATGCGTAAGTACGAGTAACTCTTTCAATATCAACATATCCAACCCAATTCCCAACCCGGGAATCCCATGCCTTGGCTGTGTGAACTCACCTTGGTTTGCTCGGCAGATACACAAATAAAGAGGGTTCTTGAGCTAACAGTGGTCAACCACGTCCTAACAGGGTTACCACACGAGTCAGGTTTTGACTAAGGTAATACACGTATGCATCACATAAGTTAACACGTTACTATTACGTATAAATCATGGCAACATTTGACAGTTAAGCAATACATACAACTTGTACGGTTTAAACAAGTAAGCCCAAAGCTATCCGGCCCAACATGTTGTGCGACCCACAACATGTTGTGCGATCCAACCAAACCCGGCCCATCAATAATATACAATCCAATAGCATATCGGCCCAATACACCAAACACATAACATTCTTGTGCGACTAAAGATATAAGCCCAATCTATACCCGGCCCATCATGCAGTTTAAACAATCCACTAACATACTCGACCCAAATTAAATAGTACATGTGTGCCTTGTGCGATTCGGTTTATGTTGTGCGGCCGGACGAGCCCAACCCAACAATTAACATACGGCTCACAGTTAAGAAGTTCACACAAAAGTCTCGGCCCACACAGTTAGCTTGTGCGATCAGGTCCTTTGTGCGATCCAGACACTCTTGTGCGACCCGGTTAGCCTTTGTGCGGCTGAGTTGGGTTGTGCGATCGGAAGTGGGCTTGTGCGGTCCTATCTGGGCTGGTCGGCCCAACTGCTCAACAACATAACTACAGTTTGATCCAAAGGATCTTGTGCGATTGGGCCATCTTGTGCGGTCAGGGAACTTGTGTGATCCAGCCATGATGTGCGACCGGCTGGCTTGTGTTGTGCGATCAGTTTAACAAACTTCCATAATTTATGCAATCAATCACACAATTTCCATACTTGCACACAATCAATTAACAATTAACAATTTGCATATTATCGATCAAACATGGGATTTCATCACCAATTCTTATGAACCCTAACAACAAGACATGAACACTAAATAATTCCTCACTATTTAGTTGGATCAAACCTTACAATACTACAACACATACAAGCCGATTACATGCATACCCGATTCCCTAGCACACGATTATCCATCAATATCACAGCCGATTACATTTATCAACATTCTAATCATGATTCCAAAATCCAAAACATAACATGTTAGCCGATTAACATCTAATCGGTTTTAAATTATTTTCATGAAACCTAACCCGCAAGAACATCAACACATAATTCATATTGTTCATCACATCAACAGCCCTAATCATTCTAGTCTAAGCATGAAATCATATAATCGTTTAATAAGGAAAACAACATAAGACACTAACCGTTTGAGAAGAAACGAAATCAAAGAGAGCTTCAAGAGGTGTGGAGGGTCGCCGGCTTCAAGAGATGTGTTAGGGTTTGTGTGTTGTGATATTTTGTAACAAATAAGATGCAATCCCCTCATATGTGTGTTTGTACGTGTAAAAGAAAGAGTAATGGGCCGGCCCTTACTTGGGCAGCCCTTGAAGTCCGAGCACAAGTAAAACGGCCCAAAGGGCTTGTGCGAGTGTGAATGTTGTGTGGTTCGGGTTGCCTAGTGTTGTGTGGTTCAATGCATACATACAATCATGCAATGCATACACATATGCACATAATAACAAAACATTCATTAAATCATGGTATCATATAGACACGTAACGTTACATTAAAGTAAGTCTAAAGTTCGAGTTGTCACATTATCCCCAACTAATTGGAAATTTCGTCCCGAATTTGGTATGCACTCACTGAGGAAGCTAGGTAAGTTCAATCGTTCACTGGTTTTCCTGGGGTGTCACATGGAAGACGGAAGCGACGAGCTGCCTCTCTCTCTCCTTCAGGTTTCTCTCTCTCTCCTTCATTTATATATTGATTTTTTTATTAAGGGCATGTTTGGCTAAGCTTTTCAAACTAACTTATTGGCTTATTGACTTACCAAAAAGCCAATAAGCTCCTTATAGTGTTTGGCAAATGGAAAAGTGCTTTTAAAAATGACTTTTTGATATGAATGAAAAGGAGTTTTTGAAAAGTCATGAGATTGTGACTTCTTGTTTAGCTTATAGCTTTTCAACCAACAAATGACCAATATACCCCTTATTTTTTAACACCCCTTATATTGACTTATGAAAGAATGTCCATTTTAGTCATTTTACATCAATAAGTCCTTTCCCACCCCATAAGCTAATCCAAACACTTTTTTTAAAAACCCCTTTTCAAAAAGTCATTTTCCCAAAAGTCATTTTTAACTCTAATAAGCTTAGCCAAACATGCCCTAAATTGGGTAGTCCTCCGCACCCTTGAGTAGTCCCTAAAGGGATGATCCTCCACCAATGTGACGTGGCGCCTGCGTGGCGGATAGTTCCCAAAGGGACTACCCAAACCACACCCAATGGTCTAACAAGATTGCAAACCTACTACTTAGGGGACTGGGGGTGGGGAATATTTTCCCCGTGATAGAGATGTTTCACGCGTGGAACAAACAAAACTTCCACCGCCACCGACAACATTCACGAGTGATAGCCATGAGTCCGTGATAAAATCAACGAGTGATGGGGGTGTGAGTGATAAATGTATGTGAGGGGGTGTCAGGAATTATTATTGGGTGTTGTGAGTAATGACGGATGTGAGTGATGAAAAAATGATTGATGACATGGCGAAACTTGATTGGATATTTGTGAGTGATAAAATTTTTGCAAATGATACCTCCCCCACTCCTCTTAGATCCTATAAATAGCAACAGAAAAATAAACTACTTAAAAAACATACTTCTCCATAGTTACCATGACTTTCAACATCCCACGATTTCAATATAACTTGCATTATGCACCCAAAATACATTTTTAATTTATTTGTGACAAACAAGTGTGATACACATCAAAGTTTCTACTAAACGAAAAATGCATGACACATTAACAATAAACTGTGATACACATCAAAGTTGCTACTAAACGAAAAAAAAAAAAAAAACCTTTGTTATTCTGTCATTTCAATCACCAATATCAAGTCATTCTGGAATCTCGGTGAAGTTGAAGTTGCTACAAGAGGTTCCTCGAGCTAATAACGAAGAGCTGAAACCCAACTTTTGATTCACCAGATCAAAGTACAAGAAATTGTTCTCCATCTGAAACGTCCCAACAACAATTGCATCTTTCATTTTTGATCCACCATCAATAACTGCAAGGCACGCGGTGCCATTTCCAACACGCTTCATCAAGTTATCACCATAAATTGTCCATATTTTCCCACTTTCCGTTTCAAGATCAATCTTAGGAACACGAAAACCTTTCTCAACGGACCCAACAGCGCTTGATTTTAGACAATAACTAAAGGGTTGAACAGATTTCATTCTAGGAATGCTCTTTGTAGCCACTGAAAAAATTGTAACAAATGCTTTATAGATATCACTTCTGAGTGTGGTGTAGGGTGTGACAGTACTAAGCTTCACAGAACCACTTTTTAGTGATGGTAGAGGAATAGATATTTCTTTGATTGATATCTTCTTGATTCCAATATAATATCCAAGTGATTTTTTACTCTTTCTAACCATTGGAGTATAGGAAAGTATACTTCTAAGATCAACATTTGGAAAAGAAGTAAAATAAAAAGGCCCTTCACCTAAAAATATCGCCCCAAGAGACTTTGAGGAGTTTGGTAAACAAAGTACAAATTTATTTGTGACCTTAGGGTTATAAACTTGACCTGGAAAAGATAAAGTGGACCAAGAAAAGGATGCAACACCAGTGATATCTTTAGGAAATGATCTCAACAATGAGGAAGGTGCACATGAAACAACAAACTCGGTTCCAAAGGGAGGATACGAAATAAAACTAGGGTTTCGACCATCGGTTCCATACAACTGCACCAAATCGGTAGTTAGTTGTGACAATTTGCAAGAATTTGAGATGGGGTTTAATGGGGTGACTGCGCATATATTGCAACCATATTTGGATGTGATATTGAGAGAAGGACATGTAGGGTTGATATAAGAGTGTGCTTCTTTGCAAAAGTTGTCATCACATTTTAATGGAAATCTGCATCCTTCCTCTAATCCACATGCAATCGGTGAGCGACGCACAACACAATCTTGCCATGTGAAAGGAGCATCGAGGTCAACGAGGTAATAGGGTTCTCCATCCCAGGTTCGTTTCTTAAGAAACCAAGTAATCTTGTGAAGAGATGTTTTGGCATCCTTGGTTACGGGTATAACCGAGGTATTGAAACGTGTATATTGGGCTAAGACATTACAAGAGAAGAATGCAAAGAGAAAGAAAAGAAGGTTTACAAGATGCATATCTTTTTTTCGTAGGTGACAATGAAGGATAGTTGATCAATTAGCATTTATGCATGCCAAAGTCAACGGATCACATAGATTAATGTTATATAATAATCAGAAGTTATATTGCTTTAAATGTAATCTTGGGTGAAGGAGCATGAAGTTTCCTCGCTAAAACAAAGTACACTCTACGTACTATTAATTGCCAACTTGTTTAATAAATCACAAGGTGCCAAGTTGTAAGAGTTGACAATGAAAGGTAGAGTTGCTACTTATGCTTTTGCATAGTAGTCTCGAAAGATTAAGTTGGCATAGTAGTAAAAAGGAATTATCTCTTCTGAAAAGATTAGTTGTAATTTACTACAGAAGTTAGGAGGAGAAAACTTAGCTGTTAAAAAAAAGTAATCCGTTAAGTGTACTAATTTAGATTGGTATTTCACCATAGGGATTGATTTTTCATTGTGTATATTTAATTACCTTTTAAAAAGTAATAATTGAATTTATAATACATACTGTTTTTATCACCAATTTGGTTAGTTTAAAGTGCCGATTAGCTTTTTCATCATCAATTTGTTCATGTATTAAAATGGAAAATGTTTAATTCTATACATATATAAATAAAAAGACAGTTCCAAGTTAATATAATTTATGGTAACTGATTATTATAGTGGAGATAAGTGGTTTAATGTTTTATAAACCGTTTAGACCATCACTAATAGTTAATGCTTTTAATGATTAATTTTTTTTCCACATTAGCGTCAACTTAGCATCACTCTTTTTAGATAAAAAAAACTGTAATGATTAATGGCCTTTCAGTCATTACCTGATTATTTTTTTATTTTACTTTTTTTAATCCAATATCTTTAAATAAAGATAAATATAATAAAAACTTGATGCCATGTTTCATTAACATTTAAAAACATATAAAATTTCATTAATATAAAAAAGAACTTAAAAAAAAAAACTAGATGCTATATTTTCCCCCAAATTCTTCCATGCATATTTTCTTCAAACTCATGTTGCGGTCTAATAAGGTGGTCGACGAGTTTTGTCAACATTTTGTAATCTATAGCCATTTGTCAATCCTTCTTGAGTTGAAGGCGTTCTTGCATATCCGCCTTTTGTTTTTGCTTTAGCTCTAGACCGTTTTGTCCGATGTCGGTTAAATCTTCTAATCTTTGAGTCATTTCTTAAAATCTTTCATTGTAGTCGACACCGAGCGAGGATGCCATTCGTTTACTTGTACTCCCTCCTCCGGGCCAGACGTGTCAGTTCTCTCATACGCTGGTTATTCTTGTTCCTCATCCCCGGTCTCATTTAAGTCGATATTAACCCGAGTGCCGGAAGATTGACTTGCAGGTTAGGCGGACGATGATGTTTTCGTTATCTTTTGTGCTGATCCACCACGTCTAGTCCTTGTTCCCTTTAACAAGATGAGATTCCACTACGAGCTACCTCATAGAACCTCCCAAATTTTGATGTATTCGAATGAGCCTTTGGTATTTTGGTATTCAGCCTAAGCATCTTGTTGGATTTGAGCGTTATGCCCCCCCCCCCTTTAGATGTTCCACTCTTTCAGTTGTTCCACATTTGTTGGTATATGTTATTGTATTCCATACACTTCACGTGGATATCCGTCCACTTGCCGGGAATCGTATTTGATGTATGATATAAATCAAGTATACTAATCATCTCGAAAAAGTTATTCCGAATTCTTTGCCAAAATTCATTGAGATCTTGATAGTTTGGTAAAAAAAATTATAATGTTAGTATAACAATAAAATAATGTATTTTATAAAATTGGTTATAAAATTGCAACCTTCAAAAAAATCATTCAGAACAATAAATTAAAAAGAATGAAATCATTTACGCAAAATGTGACGGTCATCTTTTGGATACGTCTTGATATCGGTTGTCATTATCTCCCATTCCTTTAGTTCTACCACCTCTTACTTCAACTGAACCCGTTTGTCTACTTCACGTTGCTTCGCTTGTGCCTTTTGGGTTGTGACCTCGGTGTATTATTTGAACTGGTCCATCAAGTCGTCCATTCTCGAACTGCCCCCCGACGAGGCTTGTTTTTTTGCAGTCGTTGCCATTTTGGCTTTGTCCCTTCCCGGGGGGACGTGCCTCCTCTCGAACTACGTTCTCTTCGTCATCAAATTCTGGCTTGTCGTTTATAATTATCTGACATCGTGCGTCCGAGCCCCTAGCACTATAACTTCCAGTCTTCGAGATTTTCGTCCGTTTAGCGCTTGAAACCTCGTTTGGAACCGGCGCCCACTTCTTATTGGTTCGCATAATCTCCCATGCCTGGACGTGTGGGAAAACCTGTTGATGCTCATCCTCGTATCTACATATCGCCTCTTTAAAAACGCTTTTGTCATTCCACCCACTTGGACGATTAACATATAAATTATTATAATACCCCCAAAATTGGTTCACGACCGGATGCATCTTTCGCCACTTTGAAGCGACGGAATCAAGATCGCGATACGGACGTCGTTCCATAATCGCAAGGAATTTTGCTAGTATTTCTTTCCCAAAACCATCGCTGGTTTGGTTATTTCCTATATTAAATGTAACAAATGTTATATATTAAAAAGTTTAAAGTTTATATATTAAAAAGTTTAAAAATTATATATTTTTACATACCAACAATTGACAATTTTGACGTGCTAATCCACGCCTTAGCTAACGGCTCCTAATCGATCTTTGACCATGTTTGCGCCTTCGCTCTCGAAGGTAGACGTGCCATTTGCTTCCCTTTTTCGTTCGGAGGTTTGGGGTTGTGTCTCTGGCACATATTCTTCAACTTCATCTTCTACGGGTTGAGACGATTCTACTGGTGGCGGTGAAGGTTGTGGTTGCAGTTAAAATTGAAATTGCGAGTTGAACGAGTTTCGCATTAACATTTGTTGCATGGATTGCATTTGGTTAATTTGTGCGAAAGCGTTGGGGCTTTGTTGGAAACTCGAGAAAGAGAATTGCGATGCCGACCAACTCGGATCCATCGTTGGATAGTAGCCGGGTACCAAGAAAATGTTTGGGTTTGGTTCGGGTTGTTTAGATTGTATGGATCCATGGCTAACTTTATAAAAAAATGAAGAATTTTAAAATTTGAGAGAGAAATTAGGCTGGAATGGTTTAAAAATGGCTAAATTTATAAACCAAATGGCCTGACTTGGGCGTCGAGGTGAAGACGGGGCCGGCCAGGGGGCGGTGTGTTGGCCTGACACTGGAGCCTGCTGGCTCTAGGCCAATTCTCATACCGAGCAGTCTTATAACCCTTCTCGTATCTTTATTTCTATAATTACACTATTTTCTTTTTTTATCAATAAATAATGTTTTTTTATATATTCTCTACTCACAACCACTTTTAGGTAGTAAAAAATTAGAGTTAATTACTGTTTTCGTCCCTATGGTTTGTCAAAAATCACTAATTCAGTCCATTAGTTTAAAAATTGAGATTTAAGTCCCTGTGGTTTCACTTTTGTAACCATTTTAGTCCACCTCGTAACTATTTCAGTCCCTGTACTAACAGAATAAATGGATTGAAATGGTTGCGAAAGTGAAACCACAAGGACTGAAATGGTTACGAAAGTGAAACCACAGGGACTGAAATCACAAATTTTAAACTAATAGACTTAAATAGTAATTTTTGACAAACCATAGGGACGAAAACAGTAGTTAACTCAAAAAATTAATAGGGGTAGGATTTGCGTAAAAAATGCTGAATGTGATTTGAATGCCTACGACAGGAGTAGGATTTGCGTTAAAAAAAAACTCCACTGATCATTTGATTTGTAAAGTAGCAGCTTTGAGCAATCTATACGAGTTGCATGAGCGGAAAATAAGTCGTGAATTGAGTACGCATTCCCAAACAGGAGTTTTTTTTTTTTTTTTTTTTTTTGAAAGGAGAACTTCATTAAAACGCGGAAACCCGAAAACCGGGCCCCAAAACAACCTACGTAATTACAAATTTACACCAATCGTTCCACGACAACTCTCTATCATTCGATCTATACTTATACCACAGATACCCGATAGACCTACTCTCACTAAACACCACATCCGAGATCGGAGACTTGCCCGAAAAAATGAAATCATTCCTAGCCTTCCACACTTGCCAACAAACAATGATTAACAGCCCCTGAAACACCTTTTTTTTCTTTCCTGTGAAACCACCGAAGTTGTGGTCGTCCACCACATCTCTGACCGAGAAAGCCATAGGATACGGGATGCCGCACCATCTACTCAGTTTGGACCAAATCCTCGAGATGAAACTGCAACCGGTGAACAGGTGGTCCGCAGTTTCGTTATCCGAAAAGCATAACGGGCATCTCAAATCCGAAACCTGGACATTCTTCTTGCTAAGCTCCACCCGGGTTGGGAGTCTATCTAATTCGGCCCTCCAAGCGAATATATTGCACTTCAAAGGAAGCCACTTGCCCACTCCCAAACGAATCTCGAGCTGAAATATCTTCCTCTATCGAGCAACCGTTTCACCGACCCGACACTAAAGCTCCCATCTGGTTCGCCCAACCACTCCCACCTATCCTTCCTTTCCGACAAAGAAAAGTCACCCAGAGACCCAATCAAAGCAGCCCATTCAGCCATCTCAATGTTACTATCCGGGACCTGCCTCCACTTCCAACACGCTGCTGGGTTAGACACTGCCCTAACAATACGATCCGACACCTTGCAATCCTTCTCCAACTCCAGCCGAAAAAGGTTAGGAAAGCAAAATTTTAAAGGCTCTTTGTAGGGGTGAGCAAGAAAACCGAAATAACCGAACCGTAACCGAATAACCGAAATAACCAAACCGAAAAAACCGAACCGAAACAAAAACCGACGGTTCGGTTTTCGGATTTTTAATAACCGAAAATTTCGGTTCGGTTTTCGGACAAACTTTTTCAATAACCGAAAAAACCGAACCGAACCGATATGTTACAATCCATATATTTTTATGTTTAAGTTTAAATTGTTTAAGTGTTTAACCCAATGCTAGTAGAAAATGTTAAGTTTAGTCTTGAATGTTAAATGTTTATAATAACAACATTATAACTGAAATGATTTTTTATTACCTATAAGATATAACAAAATTTAATAAAAACTTTGAAGAAATATAAAAAAAAGATTAGAAGGTTAGGTTTATGTAAACAATATTAATTAAAGAGGTTAACTATAATAATTTAAACTAGTTTAATACCCGTCCGTTGGACGGGTTACGCTAAGGTAACAAATAAAGACAATGTATATTCATGGTGTTTCGGTTTGCTTCTCCTTTTCCTCTTTTCCATCTACTATTTGAAAATACTACAACCATCGAACTTTTCTTTTTCTTCTTTTCAAATCAGTGAAATGCATTCTCAAAACACATTATCCAAACACTACAACTTTTAAGAAGTCAAAAACTTAAAAGCAGCTGAAAATAAACAATCCCGAACACCCACATTAAGTGAACCCAAGTCTAAAGAACATTATAACAAAAGCACCATTTTTAACAAACAAAGACAAATTTCCCCTATATTAATTTGTAATATTTCTTTGTGTGTGCTTTTCACTATTCAACTTTATACCATTACCAAAGCTTTTCATACAACCATTACCAAAGCTTTTTATACAACTTATTCAAGCATATTATTTCATATTAACTTTGATTGCCTTAAGTTGAGTGTTTCACCTACATATTTCACAATTATTGTTGGTATATGCTATGCGTTAGGGGCCAAAAAGGTTAAAAAAGACGTTGGGGCTTAGATGTTAAAAAAATTTAGGCTAAAAGGGTAAAAGTGATATAACCACGGGGGCCAAAATCGTAATTTTATTATTTGATTTATAAAATTAGATTTATTCAATTCGTACAATACACGAGGTTTTTTTAAGGATATATATATTTTTTATTATTTAGTACAGAAAATTACATTTATTCAAACCGTGTAATACGCATATTTTTAAAGATGTATTTTTTTTTATCATTTGGTTTATAAAATTACATTTATTCAACCCGTGTAATAAATGGAGTTTTTTAAAGATGTATTATTTTATTATTTGGTAAAGAATATTACATTTATTTAACTCGTGTAATACACGTGGTTTTAAAGATTTATAGATATAACTTTTTATTATTTAATATATAAATTTATATTTATTTAACTCGTGCAATAAAGAAGATTTTTAAAGATATATTGTTTTATTATTTAATATATAAAATTTATTTATTCAACCCGTGTAATATACGTGGTTATAACCTAGTATTATAATTATAGTAGTCGAAGATATTGATTTAAAAATTTCAAAATTATACGAATTCAACATACATTATCACATTCTATTTCATTGAAGTTCAGCTTAAGCTTAAGTCCAATTCGTTAACATATTATTTTATTAAAAAAAATAATTTAATCCCTTTAAGAAATATAATTTAATCCTTTGAGAATTATATTTATCATGGCCTTTGGGCTTATTATTCAAATTAAAGGTCAAATGGGCTCATAATTCTTTTTCTAAACAAATAAGTTGGAGGTGTTATAGTGGGCTTTGGGGCTTTGGTCTGCTACACAGGTGCTCCGAAACCCTAACCTCTTTTTCTACAAACCTCGTTCCAAATTTTGCCCTAGTTCAAGATGCGCACACCTCCAACAAAACCTCACAAGCCTCCGCCTAATCAGAACTCCAAAATCTCGCCGGAAATCAAATCGTCATCATCTCGGTCGTTTTCAGTAATTCAGATCTAGGATTTACGGAGATGCCGCAAGGGAAATGGTTGTGGTGTGGTTAAACCTTCAAGGAGAAGATACCACAGCTCCAGATTCTTAAAGTTTGCAAGGTCAGTTCTTAAAGTTTTAATATGTATCATGTGATTTATCTATTTCTGTTGTGATGTACACATATAGTGATTTGTTACTGTTTTTATTCATATTTGGGTAATCAGTACTAATTTTTGTCGTGTGTTTGATGAACGATTCTATGTAAAGTGTGTATGTTGATCATGATTATTTTCCATTTATCAATGTTGTACGAGCTAGGGTTTTCGTGTTCATCAGATCTGATGTACGGCCTTAAGGATTTCCCTAAGAGTATTCCCTAAGGGATTCATACTCTTTGGGTTTTCGTGTTCATCAGATCAGATCTGTTCTTTAATTATATATTTAAAAAAATTTCTAGCTCTTATCTTCATCTTTAAGAAAAAAAATATATTTTAAAATTATTTTTCTTCTAAAAAATTAAAGTATTAGTCAAATCTCTATCCATATAGGGAGGAGATCTGGGCTCTTAAAGGACATGGCCTCAAACAGTATCTACTAAACTTTTGATTGTAGTTATGAGAGTAAAACTTCATAACAAATCAATCCTTTTTTGTGAGCGAAATTCTGGAATTATATCATTGTATATACATAATGGAAAATTTTAAATCATGAAAAGCTATGAATGGTTTATTTTCTTGAGCATGATGTGTTCATAATTGGTTCGACATCTGACCAAACGAATATTTATCAAGATCTAAAAAGTTCACATTCTACCGTTTTCGGTTAGTGTAATGGGTGCAAGTCCCAAATTAGGAGACGCGTGAAGAATTTCTTATGTCCTTATTTAGAATAAGTTTTATTTGTTTAAAACTTTACATGCCGAGATTTAGAATTGGATGAGCTAAACATTCTATTAAGTAGAAGGTATAGTTTACTAAAACTTTATTTGATTAACCATGTTTGCAAAAGATGATACTTACAAGAGCTTTTAAACTTAAATAGCTATCCAACATATTGGGAAGAAAGACTTCAGAATGAAAGAGTGAAAGAATTCGACAGGCAAAAGAACACGGGGAATCCTAGTCCCGGGCATTTCTAGGTATCTAAATGCAGTTTTTTACAAGCCCTTGAATAAATAGCACCAGCAGTAAATATTGAGAAATATTGGTTTTTAATTTATTCAGATTGGTGATTGCAATTTTTTTTTTTGCAACTACTTTGTACATATAGACAAGCTAAATCTTTATATTGTGTTAATGATCCAGTTTGTAATCTTGACAATGCGCAGTACTCTTGTTGAAAAAAAAATTATAGTTTACAAATTAAAAAAAAGTCATTATTATTACAATAGTTCAAAATATCAATAACTGTTTTTTAATGTTTTATGTGTGTGTAAGGGATGAGCATATGCCACCGAATATCGATGCCATACCGATCCCGATCCCGAAATACCGATACCGATTTTTTTCGGCATCCCATACGGTATCCACTTTTAGGTGTTTTCGGTATCGGTACGGTACGGTATCGGTATAATACCAATACCGACCCTCAAAATACCGATACCGTACCGATACCGAACCAACATGTTTCGGTATCGGTATCGGCACCTAGTTTGGGTGAAATTCGGGATCGGTATTAGGCGGTATCGGTATTGGTTCGGTATTGGATACCGCTTTGCTCATCCCTAGTGTATAATGCTGAAATACTCTTCTAATATTTGATTCATAACGTTATGTAAATCAGCTTGCCGGAATTCTAAAAAATCTTAAAAAATCAAAAAAATCTTAAAAAATACAAAAAATTCTAAAAAAAGCCTTAGTTAATATCGTTTTGTGTGTTTTCAGGGGCGGTGATTGGAAATCCGGTGGTAGCCGCCAGCTCGAGACACTACCAGACTTAAGTTCAAGGCTGAAGACCGTCTTGATTCAATCTTTTTATAGCAATAACAGTTCTTGTGCCGGGTTTGGATGCGGTAAGTGCCTGCTCACAAAATTTGATTCATACTCTTCTAATGTACGATGCTTTATTTCCTTAAAACTTTACATGCTGAGATTTAGAATACGTTTTTGACGAAAAATGACCGCTTCTTCCTTAATACTCACGAGCAAAAATTTGTTTGATATTTTTTTATTTCGCTTCAGTGACACAAGAACAAAGAGACAATGCTTTCCTTGAAGCTCTTAGACACAACTATGGGAAGTCTCCTAATGAGAGTAAGTTTACATGATTCCTAAGACAAATTTTAGTGAAATTAATGTGCCATGGACACGTTTAACTACACTTTATTTTGCATAATCAAGTTCATAAAAATATATAAGATAACTTGTATATTTTGGGGACTTGATTTACGTAAAAGTATTTGGAATTTTGCATTTGGTTTAAAAAGGTAAAGATTTTCGTTGTAAAAATCAATGATGAAATACTCTTCTAATATTTGTTCTTTAATTATATATTGAAAATGATTCATTTTAATGCAGCTGAGGCGATACTCTTAGGTTTCCAACATTATCTTGTGATGCTTTGAACAACAGTTCTCATTCCACCAACTCTTGTTCCTCAAATGGGTGGTGAGAATATAAGTCTTTCCAGTTTCCATTAAATCTTGAAAACTCGTATTCTTTTTGATTTCTTAGTTTTTTTGTAGTGGTGGCAAAGTGGTCAAGTTGGATGGGTTTGGGTAATGGGTCAAGATGAGTTTGGGTTAGGATGGGTATAGGCCAGGATGGGTATTTAAAAAAAAGGTCGGATGGGTAATGGGTCAAGATGGATTTGGGTTGGGATGGGTTTAGGTTAATACAGGTTTGGGTAAAGATGAGATGAAAAAACAATAAAAAATAAAATAAAATAAAAAATATAGAAAAATAAAAAATTCAAAAACTCAAAAATTATAAAAAATCAATAAAAATTATAAAAAATCTTAAAAATTCTAAAAAATCTTAAAAATACAAAAAATTCTAAAAAAATCCATAATTAATATCGTTTTGTGTGTTTTCAGGGGCGGTGATTGGAAATCCGGTGGTAGCCGCCAGCTCGAGACACTACCAGACTTAAGTTCAAGGCTGAGTTGCCCGTAAATTCAAGGCTACATATCCTAGAGGTATCCAGTTTGGCTCAAATTTTTAAACTTTATAATTTTTTTCCAAAATATAATTTAATATAATATGCTTAAAAGATGTGGGATTCAACGCTGGACTCTTTTATATAAACATAAAAGAACCTAAGCAAGAAATAAAACACTTATGTATTTAGAACACATAATCAATAAAATAGAGAAGATTTAAATATATATATGTATCTAAAACACATAAGTAGACATTAAAAAGAGAAGCTTTACCTGCACTTGTAGGTCATTTTTCCATCAGTTTGTTGCTGTTCAATCATAATTGATGATTACATGAAGAAAAATACTGATTAAAGACGTGGTCTATAAATCAACACAAAGCAAGAAGATAATTGGTATGTACCTTTTCAGTCTGCTATTCTTGCTCCATACAACTTCGTGTTTATCAGATAATAATTCTAATAAGAACATCACTCTACCCTAGTTATATAGGAAACTAAAAAATCTGGAGTTAACATATGTACACCATTGCATGTGGTTTAGTATTACCTTGATTGCATAGTTGGCTGCTTCAAATAGGTAGTAGTTATCCATTAGGGTGTAGGCTTCCATGGCTGCAAATCTTTGCTGTCTGAATGGAAATAATATGTAATATAGAAGTGTGGGGTACGTATTATATAATCATCATACTGGGTAGTTACACCCTCCACTACTCCACTATCTTGCTGAAATAAAGGAACTTAAACCGTATTTGTTTTTTCAGTTTCTTATTCTGTATTTTTATTGGCTCATTTCAGGAAACTGCTGCTAACTGAATAATCATGGGAGAGAGAGTGTGGAACTGCCATGAACTGCTGCTTCTAGAAGGAATTACATGGAGCAAAACCACCAGATCATCATGGGGCAGAAATGTATGGAACCAAACCACCACCAGAAACTACCAGTAACTTCTCGTAACTCCTCTGAACCGCCGCTTGTAGCGGTTATTTTTGCTAGTTTATACGGCCCAGATTTAATCTCAGCATGATCGAACGGATGATATTGATTTCAAAGGTAACCGTCACTTAATGGGTTCCATATATATATATAATGTAAGCATATAAAAAGATTGTTATAATATAAATTATACTTTTTATTTTTTGAATCTTATATAATTTTGTTCCAAAAACCGAAAAACCGAACCGACGTAAAAACCGAAAAACCGAAACCGAAAAAAACCGAAATCGAACGGTTTTTAAAACCCGAAACCGACATTTCGGTTTCGGTTTTGATTTTACCCAAAAACCGAACCGAACCGAACCGTGCACACCCCTGGGTTTGCTACCGAAAAGAGGGAGGGAAATTATAATCAATCTCTCTATCTATATCCATCAGTTTCTCTCAATTTCAATCTGCATTCTTCTTCAACACATTTCCCCTTTCCATTCAATCTTTTCGTGCACGCTTTCCCCTCTCAACCATGGTTTCCGATTCGATCCCCATTGCAGCATCAAACAACAACGACTTTGCAAAGACGAAGAGGGTTGTTTATTCTTTTGTTGATTAACTGTTAAAAAGAAACGTCTTCCTTTCACTTCTTATGCTATTTGACCTAAATTTATGCATTTTGGTTTGATTTGATTTGAAGGTGAATTGGACTGCTAATTGCTAAATTGAAGCAGAGCAAACTTGATGTTCGTCGGCTTTCGAGTTTCGAATGGTGGTTTCTTTTTATCTGCATGGATGAATTAGTTAATATTTATCAGTGAAAAACAAAGGGTTAGGGTTTAAGGAAGAAACAAATGCTTCTGGTGCTATGAAAAAAATGCCTTCTCCAGAGACACACGAATTCGACGAGAGAGACCTTCCAATGGCGAAATTGGAAATCAGTGTTGATGTGGAAGAGAACAAGGGTTTGACGAGCGATTCGGAATCTCCCACCAGCAGTCCTACTAGTAGTAGAAGCAGCTGTAGCAGTGGCAGTGGCGGTTGTTTTTCGAGAAGCATCACAGATGAAGATGACGGTGATCATGACGATAACGATAATGATAATGATAATGACGACTGTTTGGATGACTGGGAAGCTATGGCTGATGCTTTAGCAGCCGATGACATTCAAAAGAATCATAATCAGGAGTACCCTGTGCATGAAACCTCAGCCAAGAAGCCAGAGCCAGTTACGATTAAAACGGGTCAAGTGGATTTCCGGGCACCTGTTAGTTTTCGGGCCTGGAGGCTTGATGATGCTTCGCGTCCTCAAAGTCTGCCAAATTTGCTAAAACAAAATCGTTTCCCCATGAAATCAAGAGGTGTTCAGTTTGCTCCATCATCTTGTCCTATATGTTGTGAAGATTTAGACATAACCGATTCAAGTTTTCTTCCTTTCCTGTGTGGGTATAGACTCTGTCTTTTCTGCCACAAGAAAATTCTTGAAGATATTGGTCGGTGTCCTGGATGCAGGAAGCAGTATGGCCAGATTGACCACAGAACCACGCCTTTCAAGCTGACTCGTTATTACAGTGTGAACCCGCCGCATTAGAAGTGGTTATTCCTTTCAAGCTGTCTCGTTTGGATGGTTATTCCTTTTTTGTTCACTGTCATGCTTGTTTGGTTACTCATAGACATCCGCACTAGTGCTAGGTTTGTTAATACAGGCGTATGACTTTAGGGTTTGGGAGTTCATGTCAGTTAATCCGTAAGGTGGTATATAAAATGATCACGTCCTTTCTGAATGGAATGCTAATTGCATCTTTTTGGTTTGATTTTGTCATTAGTTTAGAGTGATTGAACTTTGAATTTCTTGTTAATACTATATAAGGAAGATAGGAACGATTATGTTTTCATCCACATCAAAGCCCATTTTCTTACTTTAGGATCGTATTTGATTTGAAAGGGATTATCATGTAATTTTGTTGTAATGTATGGGTCATGTCAACCTATATTATCCGTTTGGTCCGGAGGCTTTGTTTTTTTTGGTTGCTTGAGTGGAGACTTTTTGGGAGTTCTCTCATCCACAACCAATGCGCTCAAAATGTTTACGCCTATGTGCAGCTAGCTAATCAACGGCCATGATTGGTTAAAACAATGTAGTCCTGTGAGGTCCCCACGTGCGTGGGCACGGACTACTGCTGTTGAGTTTACGTAATGCTCCAGGTAATGAGGTAACAAATATCGTGGGCTGATTTGCAGCCGTGTGAAGAAAGTTGACTGGTTCCACCTGCAATGTACTAGGTAAGAATTACCAGCTTTTTGTGAAATTTGCATATGGGATCAACGATGGGGTAGTTCATAGAAAGGAGCTTGATTTTGTAATTTTATCAAATAGTAAAATGCTTGACACATTTTCTTAATCATCGTTATATGTATATAACGTTGGTGGTTGCGCCCGATGTAGGAGAAAGTTAAGGAGGTCATATCATGTTTTCGTCTTCCTCCTCCTCTCTAACTATCTCCTCCGTTGCATACGTCTTTAGACCCATCATTATTCATTTCATCGAATGATCATCATATGACGTTAGACGTACTTATCACTGGGAATAAACAAATGATATCAAAACCCATTTCACAAGATCAGGGCAGCTCGATTAGGGCCATTTAATTTAAAATGGATTCATGTAGTATCATTTTATTTATTTCTGTGTAATTTGATTGTAGTTACACCATACAATTGCTAAATCGTTAAGTTCCCATTGTTTTTGTGATTCAGTTCAAATACAAACGGACTGACTCAACGGATCCACTCTAGGTTGAACTTAATCTATTAGTCTAGAATGCTTGATACGTCGTATCCCTAATATGTGTTGAGCTTAGGTTGAACGTAGTTGTAGATATGATTTCCACTATTTGTTTTGGATCTAGAGGACTTTAGTATCCGCTTCTGCAATCGATTTGTTGGCTTCTCTTATGGATCCTGTTGTGATGAAGATGTGTTCATAACTATAATTACTTCACAGTCCTAACAACTGTAGATTAGAATTTGCAGTTTTGTGCCTTCTGGAATAGCAAGACTGTAATATGATATGAGGAAGTTATTTGATCAAATGAATACACTGGGAACAATCTGAAACCAATGCAAAACATACAATGGTACTAAAAGAATCTAGATTCTGACTTGTAAACAAACCTTAGAAATCATCCTCTGAATCACTAGAATTTTCAGGCTTAAAATACAACTGCATGTTTTGGCCCATTAACGCGGCTCTCGGGGATGGTGACGAAGGGCCCACGCTCTTCACATTCTTCTTTTGCACCTTCCTACTGAGATCCACACACACTTGATCCACCATATCAAGAAAATCTTTAACAACACCAAATATTTGAAGTGGATGTCCCCCTTTGTCTTTGGATGATCCAATTTGGTAAAAATCGGTAGTTTTCTTCACGAGCTGCATAACCCTTGTTTGTTCTTCCCTCACGACCTTTAGTTCGTCCTCGCATTCTTCTAGAAACTCCTTCATTTCCTTAACAAACCCGCCTCTTCCACCCGCCCCACATTGTGTCACAAGTTCCCGAATCTCACTGACTCGCGCAGTCAGATTCGGACTAGTGCTTATCAGACTGTCGTAATCTAATGCCGCCGCTTTCTTCACATACGAGAATTCTGTACTTATTCCTCCGAGAACAGGCAGACCGAACATTAAGTATTGTTTATCTCTCTCTTCTTTTGCTATCGTTATATCGGAATCTTGATTAGTCCTGTTAATCACGTATCGTTTACCTTCAGCTCGAACCACTTGTTCGACAACAAAGTGAAGTAAAGTAGTCTGCCCATCACTGCTCTTAACATACGAAAGTTTTCTAAGAGCGCTAAGATTAAACCCTTTAGCATTGCCTCTTGCGGTTCCAGCATTCATACGGTTACCCGCCTTGAGAATAGCTTCCAGAAGTTTCCGGAAAATCCCAGGAGCTCTTAACTGTTTGCATCCTAATTCAAGGGTTTGCAATGATTCTTTCAGATACAATATTTCGGGGTCGTAGTTTGATCTAAAAAGCATTGCGTTGATCCGGGTGAATGCTGTGGGGATGGCTTTAAGTATATGATAAAGGAAAGAATCAGCATCCGGCAGTTTCGTCGGGTTTCCGTTGAATTGGAGGATTCTAGAAGCTTCTTCTACAGTTGGTGATATTTTTGTCAGTTTCTCGAGAATATCTGTATTTAATCCTCTGCCCTCGGAGAGGGCTTCAATGATTTCTTTGCGCGAAGTTGCTAGCGATTTGAGAACAATCGCTATGTTTTGTGATTTTCGAGGATCAAGAATTGATATTTGAACCGATGGAGTTGAAGTTGAGGCAGGTGATAAGTATTTTGTTTCTGTAGAGTTTCTCTTTGTGGCATTGTATCCAAACAAGGTTTCTATAAGCTCATCATCAAACCTGATATCGTAGATTGATAACAAATATTAGAATTCAACGGTCAGATCAATAATTTCAGAATTTTAAAAATTCTGTTACCTCAAAGAGCCATCTACAATCTCGTTCCACACCACGGAATGATCTGCATCAGTATTCACTTTATCCCAGTGAAACGGCTTCATCTTTTTGGGGACTTCATGGTTACCTTTTGAACGTTCTTCGTTTGCATCATCCGCTATTAATTTTGGTGCAGTAGGCGGTTTCATTGATGAACTAAAGCTTCCTGAATGAAACGCTGGAGGCGGCACTGCAGGGTTCCTTCTCGGGAACACTGGGGGTGGCGGTACTTTGGCAGCTGTCTTTCTAGGGAATGCCGGTGGTGGCGGTGGCGGTGGAGTTGGAGGAGATGGAATCTGCCTCGATGGTGGTGGTGGTGGTGGTGGAGGTACTGGTGGTCGTATTGCTGGCGATGGTTTATGAAATCGTGGTGGCGGTGGTGGTGGGGGCAGAGGCGGTGACGGTGTTGGCGACGGTGAATATGTCTTTAATACAACTTCTGGTGGTGGCGGTGGCGGTGGCGGAGGTAGCAAATCATGACTTCTGCTATCAACTCTCTTCTCTTGTTCTTCTATTGAATTCCAGACACAAGTTCTTAGTTGTCCATCTTCAAGCTTTCTCAAATAAAGAACTTCTAAACCATTTTCTTCTACCAAAACACCTTTCAAAGTGCCACCACGTTGCCGCAGTTCTCTGGAATTTACGATCGTATCCTCTCGTCCTATCTTCAAACCGAAATCAACACGTCTCTTTTTTGCCATAACATACCTGTAGAAAAAATAAAAACAAATTCCAGAAAGTATTAACGTCGTTAAAGCTGTTAAAACAACAGCCTCATACGTCGAGTGACCCATTCAAGCTTGAACTCCGAACAATAAAATGTTGATCAGTTTAGAGTGATAAACTGATCATAGATGATAGATCTCCTCAAAGTTAAAACTGTAGTTTTGCCTGCATATTGTAATTTACAAGGTTTATGCACATTTATTTATTGGTTTATTTAATAGCATCCCTGTGTTTATCTTATAAAAAAAGGATTAGTAATATAAACTGCGACATATGCCAATGGTTGTACTTGTTCATCTGTTATAATAATATTGAGTTTGTTGGCCGTTTGCATAAGTTGGCCTGCAGCCTGTGGAGTACATCACCATTGCTGTCAGTGTTTTAGTTTATAAAAGAAACAATGTTTTTGTGTGTTTTTTCTATAGACGATATGATCGATGATGTAAGGTGATTACAATAAGCCATTGTAGATTGACTCGGTTCAAGCCTTGTGAAGCTAACAAGGAAAAATACTAATGTGGTAAGTTGAAAAACAAACTTATCCTTTCGGATATAGTAATAGACTAATAGTTATGGTCTTTTTAAGAAATAAGTATAAATAAAATGAATAAATAATCAAGTGTAACAAACCACACTGTTAAGATTTACTATACAAAACTACACTTGTTAACCATTCATCAAAAAAATAAGTTGATTTAGTTTAAAAGAATTGTTCATAGGTTCATTTAGATCAATTTAAGTGATTTGAGTCGGTTTAACGAATTATTTTGAGTAAGTTTAACAAAAAAAAAAGTTCTAACTTAAAAATGACGCCAAATGATAGAGCAGCGTTCACTACCGTTGTCTCATCACCCACCTACAAGCGCTCCGCTGCCTCCATTGCCCCCACCCCTCTCCCCCATTGTTGTCGCTGCCCACCAACGTCACCTTGATCGCCAGGCAAACGTGAAACAATAGATGTTCATCCACTCCATGGACAAATAATGTGATGGGTGAGTGAACAATTGCAATCATACGTGTAACTTCTTAAAAGTTATAACCAAAAGTGAAATTTTGACTTACCATGTGGATCAAGTATATAGTTTTTTTTTAATTATTTAAAATTCGTAATATATTCATAATTATTTAGAGATCGTTGGCGCGGGTTTGTGTTTTTAATGAAATTCGCCTTCCAAAAAAAAAAATTTAAAATTCGTAATATATTCATAGGACTATTTGATATATTTTAAAAGGATATAATATGCTAGAATATTTAGTCTCTCTCTATACCTATGGGAATTTCATCAACAAGAAATATGATGAATTTGAGTATCTTATTGATGAATTAGGTTATTAAGAATAAAGGAGGAAAATATGTCTAATGAATTTGATTATCTTATTGATGAATTAGGTTTTTAAGAATAAAGGAGGAAAAGATGTCAAATGAATTTGAGTATCTTATTGAGTTTTTAAGAATAAAGGAGGAAAAGATTTGGCATGCATTGCATCTTTAAGTTTCACACAAAAAAAAAATCATGAAAATATGTTACATCTATATGTGATGAAACAATGGTTAATCGGGCAGGGTTAACACACTGGTCTCGTCAAGAAGGGTTAATCCCTTCCTCTCAAGGATCGCTGGCTGGATCACCGGTGGTCGATCTCCTGCACAAGGAAACAAGCCGTGACTCGTAACAAGGAGGATGGGGTGGGGGGTGCTCCTTGTTACCACTCTCCGGCGTGAGAATCAGTAGTGTAACACCCCGTGTCTTCCAAAGTCAAAGTCAAAGTCAAGTGTTGACTGTTATTGGAATTAAAGATTAATAAAGATTAATTTCATTTTAGTTTCATTTTGATTTTCATATTATTTGGAGTAAGTGTTGTATAATCAAACTAATCGACCGATAATCGAACTGTGAATCAACGACCGACTGTGAATGATAGGAAGTAACAACGCAATAAAGCTAGTCAATCAATAATCAAGCTAGTCAAATCAATCATCAAACTCAAGTGTGGGGATTTTAGTACTTTTTATACGTGTGTGTGTGCCCTATGTGTTACTTGTGCATGTTTACTTTTATGTTAAAGTGTGTGGTGAATCAATCAAATCAATCAAGAATCAAAGGTGAATCAAACTCAATCGAAATCGAATCCAAATCGTGGTGTAAGGATGCTTGTATGTTAGATATAGTAGTTGGGACTAAAAGTAATTTGATTAGGAATTCTATCATTCTCAAATCATCGTTCATCGAAGTCGAAATATCAAAAATCGTCGCGAAACACTCAAAACCAGGCAAGCCGAACGAACAGGGCAACCTGATCGAACATGCTAGCCGATCGAACAGGGCAACCTGATCGAACAGGCAAGCCGATCGAACAGGGCAACCTGATCGAACAGGCTAGCCGATCGAACAGGCTGTTCGATCGGACAGCTGCTCGATCAGGGATGCTGTTCGATCAGCTGACCCTTTCCTCTTTTAGAAGCCTATAAATAGGGCTGTCCTTGTCAAACTTTCCACTTTTGGAAAAGCTCTGACCGACCAGCCTCTTCTTCTCACTAAATCTCAGATTTCTCTCAAATCGGTAAGTATTTCGCTCTAATCTTTGTACGTTTTTGTTCATTAATCGATTCTCCATCTTTCTATCTTTCAAAATCTGAATTTCATCCATGAAATCACCAAGATCTAGGTGTTCTTGAGTGATGTCATCATGGTGTTCTTGGTGTTCATCAAGAACTTCATGTTCTTGACTTCATTCAACCATGAATAAGCTAGATCTAACCGATTTCCACATAAATAACCTAAAATCCTCCAAAGATCTTAACATTTCACGGTGGAAAAGGATTGGAAGATGGGTTTCCATCTATCTTTCAACTCTTTTACACTCAAAAAGGTGAAAACGAGACTTGAACCGATTTACAAATCAATCTAAACAAACACATGGTTCAAGATTCGGGTTCTACCGAGAGATATACCGATTTCGGGTTAAACGTTAAACTTAGGTTCCAAACCGTCTCTGACCGAGTTTGGGTGATTCCTGCTCGAGACAGTAGGCTAAGTGGGGACTTCAGTTTTGTGGTTCAACTCGTAGTCAAAATATCTCTAAAACATCAACAAACAACGGGAATAATCAAGTGTTAAGTGATAGGTTAACCGAATCGAGAAGCTGGCCGAACGGCTAGGCTGTTCGATCGAACAGCCCAACCGAACGACTATGCCAGCCGATCGACTAGGCTAACCGATCGACTAGCACTTAGTCCCACCAACTCACAAAAGTGTAGTATTGACGAGGTACTGTTCGATCGACTACGCCACTCGATTGTAATCATTACTGCTCGAATCATGAGATACTATACTTCAAAACACTTAGACTTTTCGAAACATTGGAATGTCACCCGATCGAACATACCAACCGATCGAGTGACATATTTGAAAACAATGAAGTGCTAGCCGATCGGTTGGGCTAACCGATCGAACAGCTGTTCGATCGGCCAACTTGAAAGGTAGTACAAACCATCATACACAAACACATCCTTCACATCAAAGGAAGAAACAATCCACTTGAAGGAACCAGCCGATCGAGCCAGCCGGCCGATCGAATGGATGTTCGAACGGACTTTCAAACCAATCGAACAGCCCACTCGATCGAACTGCTGTCCGATCGAATGGCCTACTCGATCCAAGTACATTGTTTACTTTTTCCGCGTTACTCATCGTTGTGTTATCGAACTATTCAGGCTAAACTATTCTCAGTGCTCCCTTCAATCCACAACCAACCACTGTGAGTATACTCGATCCCTTTTTGCTTTCAGCACTTTTGGGTGTTACATACGTAATCTATCAAATTCACAAACAACACAAACTATTTGAACGCTAACCTACTTGCATGTATTACTTGTCTAAATGATTGCTGTTTATTATGTTTACACGTGGAGTGCTATCTGCCTGCTTTAGCAACGTAGTACTATAGTTTGGACTCAGCACCCGTTCACACGGGGGTTGCTAAGGACAATTACCTGCATGGATTACAGTGGTAATCATGTATTGCGAACTGTCTCGGACAGTCAACTCGAAGTCGTTGGTATCGATGGTCCCATGTTGATAATTTACATGCATCGTTTGCCCTTGTGTACGTGCTTGGTTATGCGTAAACTATTCGAACTCTATATGCTATATCAAACTTGTGTACTCACCTTTACATTATATGTATTGACTTTTATTTTAACGTATGTGACAGGTGTTTAAGCTACTAGCGTGCTAGGGAAGCGAGGCAATAATAAGCTTCTAAGAGCCTGTGACCTTAGGACAGTGTCCACATACCTGCTCCAGGGTCATAATTATCTGTAGATCTTGTACTGGCACCTGTAGTCAGTAAGATTTGCAGTTAGTCGTCTAGAAGTCTTAAAACAATATTTACATTCGGTCTGTAATAATTAAGAATTTGAGTTGTCGGAACAGTTCCCATATTGTTTAGTTGATTTCTATGATAACTTGTTATTATTTGGGACACGGTATGGGACGTGTTATATAACTGAATTGTATGATAGTTGTTGTGGAAACTTCTGAACAATCTGTTTCGCTCAGTGCCGCGCCCCGATGATTCCGCCATCGGTTGGGGTGTGACAGATTGGTATCAGAGCCATAACTATAGGGAATTAGGTTAGACACGATCTAGTCCGGATCGCTGTCTTAGAGACCTAGACTATAGTTAGGAACCAAGAGACCAAGTTTATGTGCTTATTTTATGTTGATTCCTTCTATTCTATCATTACATCCGAACTCCGAGCCAAATTTTGTAATTGGACGGGATTAGGAGTGAAACCCGCAAATTCCTGCCTAAATTACAAATCTTTGCCGATTATTTTGTGCGATTTTCTATCAACAAATGGGGGAGAATTATACCAAATTAGGGCTGAAACCCGTAATTTGATGAAAACTTTCCTCTAAAATTTTCTTAAAACAAGGAAGAAATTGCTGAGCTAGGGGTGAAACCCTAACCTTGGCAGTTATTCCAACTTTAATTTTATCTCGCCAAGGCAATTGACGGACTCCAACGACCTGAACTCACGAGTATGACCTAGAATGCGCATGCATAATGCCCAAGAATCGAGGCAGAAACATGTCCCCTAGAGTCGAAAGTGACGACAAGTCAACTGTGAATAGTTAAATTGCCATGGTTAGTCAAAGTCTAGTAGCCGCAGACAATCCATTTTCCGATTTTGAGTGTTGTTTTGTTGATTTTATATGATTTACCTGTTTACGTGTTTTAAGATTTGTTGGTTACTCCATTTGTTATCAATCTGCGTGACCTTTGTTGCTATCCCATCTCGATTCAAATCCCTGTTGATGTGATCTAAACGAAACCAGTGTGCTATGCTACGCTATACGACTAAGATAGACGATACAATGTGGTGCTATCCGATACGCAAAACGAACGACACTCGACTTGTGGTTATAGGTTTCTGTTTTCTGACTACCTCTGTGATAAAACTTCGTACGTGTTTAGGAAATTAAGTGCTCTATTTGCTTAATTGCTTATGTGCCCTAATTGCTTCTGTGCTTATGTGCCTCTATGATTATGTGCTTATGTGATTATATGTGTTACGTGACGAGAGATGCGACGTGATTCTAAGCTTTAGAGATCTAAGAACGTGTGAGACTCGAATTCGTTGTGTTGAGCCTGTGACGATGTCTATTGCAGACCATGTCGTCATCTGGACAACCTAGATCACGCTCGCGTCTTACCCGCCAGGAGAAAAGAGATCGACGTCTGGCTGCTATCATCTCTAAGACCGTGGCGAAGGCCGTGAGTGAGGTTTATGAGAACGCCAGCAAATCATCTGAGATGTCACAAGCTGATGCTCCGAAAGAATCCAGCAAGACTGCTTTTAGCTTCAAGCAATTTAAGGCATGTGGGCCAAAAGAGTTCACCGGCGAGGATGGTCCAACGGCTATGTTTCACTGGTTTGATTCGATAGAAGTCACCTTTCGTCAAAGTGGATGCCCAGATAATCTCCGGACTCTCAATGCTACTGGCGTCTTCCAGTCCCGTGCTTTGGACTGGTGGACTGCTGAAAGAAACAAGCGCGGAAACGACGCAGCCTATGCTCTGTCATGGAAGAAGCTGAAGGAAATCATGATCGAAGAATACTGTCCCTCCCATGAGCGTCATAAGTTGGAGGATGAATTCTGGGGTATTAAACAAGACAAGGGTGACAACGCCGGTCTCACTGCTCGCTTCAAGCAGTTAAGCATCATCTGTCCAGACCAGGTCAAGACTCCCGACATGACCATCAAAAAATACATCCGCGCTCTTCCTGACTGTGTAGCGGATTTTGTCCTAGCTTCAAAGCCCGCAACGATTGAGGAGACCTACCTGCTCGCCGCTGAGATTAATGACAAGCGGGTGAAGGCTGGTTTCTGGGATAAGCAAGTCAAGCCCCTGCATCAAGTCACCGCCGCATCAACCGACAACACCACCACTCAAGCCTCCAAGTCTTCGAGAAGAAGAAAGAAGAACAAAAGTTGCGCTGCCGCAACCACTGCTGCTCCACTACAGTCTGTACCAGCCCAGCAGCAACAGCCACAGCGTTCAGCGCCAGTGATCAATGCGCCGCCAGCGAAGCGTGCGTACACCGGCCCCCACCCACTCTGTGCTACATGTTCTTATCATCATCCGGTGGGTGTGGCCTGCCGTTTCTGTGTCCACTGCAACGTTTACGGGCATTTCACTGCAAACTGCCGCTATGGTCCTCGTCAAACGCAAGCTCAAGCCGCTGTTAACCAAGCCCTGCTACCTGCTCCTCAAGCTCCTCAAGCTCATCAAGCTGCACAGGCCCCGGCAAACAATGTTCGGACCTGCTTTGCATGTGGTGACCCTAACCACTTCGCAAACCGGTGCCCGAACAGAGTGGTGAAACAAGAAGCTCAACAACCCCAGCAACAACAACAGCAGCCTCAACAACAAGCCGCTCACGCCAGAACTTTCAACATCAACGCACGCCAGGCTCAAGCTGATAACAACGTGGTCAATGGTACGTTCCTTGTGAATGGTATATATGCATCATGTTTGTTTGATACTGGAGCCGATAACTGCTTTGTGTCATTTGAATTTGAGAAGCTTCTTAGACGTAAGCGCTCTTATCTTTCGTCACCTTTCGAAGTAGAAGTCGCTACCGGAAGAACCATTGCTGTCAATTCTGTGCTCCGTGATTGTACTCTCGAGCTCAACAATCATATATTCCCGATTAATCTCATTCCAATGCAACTCGGAAGTTTCGATGTCATAGTAGGCATGGACTTTCTTCGTGAAAACCATGCTGAAGTTGTGTGTGCCGATAAGATGATTCGTTTCGTGCTAGCTAGTGGTGATATTCTATGTGTTTATGGTGAAACTACTGCAAAAGATCTCAAGCTCATGTCCTGTCTTCAAGCTCGCAAATATCTCCGCAAGGAATATCGAGCCTTTTTGGCCAACATTGTTGTAGCAGAGACGGACAAGAAAAGGAAAGTTGAAGTCAAGGATGTCCCCGTTGTCCGAGAATTTCCTCAGGTGTTCCCTGATGATCTTCCTGGATTACCTCCAAGTCGTGATATCGACTTTCGAATCGACCTTATACCAGGAGCCAACCCAGTGGCCAAATGTCACACCCCAACCAATGGCGGAAACATCGGGATGAGACGAAGTGTGAAGATTGCTCGAGACATCATAACGCTATTTGTGACAATAATTTAATAATCCAAATTTCATTTCCAAAATAAATTGTCAAAACATTACAAGAAAAGCAAATAACAACATTGTTCAACATAACATAAACAAAATTGATACAACACTTTAAACCTAAACGTCTAAGTGAGTATCTAGGCATCTTTGCTATCCGTTTTCATTTCATCATCATCAACCTGTAACATGTTTAAAAATACAATTCAATGCAAAAGCAAAGGCGAGTATACAAGTTTGGTACGTACATAGCATAAGATAAAAAGTGTGAACAATTCCTCATGGCAAGCATATGATTCAAGATAACATTAAATATGGCATGTGTCTAACATATCAAACCAAGAAAACGCAATATGCTCAAGACATAACCTCAAGTTTACGGGCGGGTCGTTAATCCTATAGCGCTACATATGTCAAGGTTTGGCTCGTACGAAGTTAATGATAAGTTCAACACATAAGAATAACCCAAGTTTAAAGTATCGAGCCATCACGTATACAAGCATGTTATAGGAACGTTCATGTGTTTAACAAAGTGTTCATGTGTAAGTTTTCAATAGGTAAACATGTTACACCCCAAAAGTGGTAAAAGTAAAAAGGGGAAATACGAGTATACTCACAAAGTTTGCATACGTTTTCCGATTATCCAATTGTTGACGAGTAGAGATTTAGAGTCCGAATGTATAAGGGTTAAAGTTCAAGTATGTTTAGAGTCGAGATTCGGTGTTTAAAACAACATAAAAATAAGATATGAGAATAACATGGAAAATAATCATTTAGTACATATGATGCTTGTTCTTGACACTAGGAAACTCGAAGGAGTTTAGATGTTTTCATGGAACAAGGTTCCATTAGAATCGTGACAAGTTATCATAGTCTAGGATGATGTAATCTAGTACCCCGACATATGAACACTAGTTCATCATCAAAGATTCGATTATTCGAATAATATATTTAGGTTATATAATATATGTCCAATAGTTCAAGCATGAGGTAGAAGATTAAAATCTTCATTTTGGTACCTCTAAATGTCATAGAAGTCATGTAGGAGGTAGGAAGATCAAGTCTTCCATTTAGGCACCTCTATGTGTTCACCACTACACTTGATGTAAAAAAAACAACCAAGGAGGGTCATGAACATACAATAAAGAATAAGAAATATACACACTAACTAAGAGAAATCATCAAATCATGTGAGGATTGTATGTTTGGACAACCCAAGTTGTTCCATAATCACTCATGTATCAAAGACAAAGTTTGACATGACTTGTGGGTTAAAAACCCTAAACAAAACACCAAGTTTATGAGGTTTAATCCTCTGATTTTAAATGTCTCAACCTTGTTTTTAAGCTTAACCAACCATGGGATAAGTTGTAAGCATTAGGACATAGGTATGAGATGTGTTGGACACAAGTTGCATAGGTTTAAACAAGTTTTTGATGAACATAAAAACAAACAGAAAGTTTATGGACTATTTCGGGGCATTTCCAGGTCTGATTTCTCCAAGGAGAAGTCTAGGAATCGAACCCCATGATTATACAAGCAAGTAGGAAAAAGAATCGAGTGAATCGGATAAGAATTGAGTGAGTTATGCTCATTTTCGTGAAGGGGTGTCAATCTACTCGAACCCTTGCTTTCAGCTACGGTTTGGTGGATGTTTTGTGAGTTTTTAGGGTTGCAAAAGTGGTAGGGAGGCTGGTTATAAGTGGTATTTATAGGGGGAAGGATTAGGGTTTCAATGGGTTGGGCTTTAGAAGTGTTTAGAAGGGGTTACACCTTGAAACTAGCCCACAAAACCCAACTATATGGGCTGAATTTTGCTGAATTGGGGCTGCCATATTTCTTTATTTTTTTATTTTTTTAAAACATTATAATGAGTAATTTGTTAGTTAAGTTGTGTAATAATGTGCAACAATGTTTCCCCTAACTTGTAACAAGGTGAAATATGAAATAAAACATGATTTAACTAGTTAAAAAGTGTAATGTACAAGTTTTATTTACGAAGCAAGTTCCGTATTTTACAACGATTACAATGAAAGAATGGTTATAAGAACACAAGATTTCCAAATTTAGAATTTCACGTAAGGTTTCTAAATGTAGGAAGTTTGAAAACGCAGGGCGTTACAGTCTCCCCTCCTTTAGGAAATTTCGTCCCGAAATTTATTTAAGAGGAAGGCTTGAAAGAGTTTTTGGCATAAAGGTGATCATTAAGAATTGAAACTTGGGAAGTTTGAAAGTTTTGAAAAGTACCAAATTTTGGAGAACATCAAGGTAGATTTGCAAGGGGAAGTTTTTAAGGATAGTATAAAAAATCATACTTTCGTAAAACCTGTTTATTGAGAGGAACGAAAAGGTTTGTTACTTTAAATAAAGCAATAGAGAGATACTAAGTATAGTTACACAAGAATCAAGAATAGGGAGGCTATTTTATAGGTAATGAGGTAAGTTAGGACTCAAATGTTTAAACAAGCTGGATTGCGAACGAGTTTTGTATAAAATAATACGAGTATAGAATGAACGAATGGCTCTTAAAGAGTACAAGTATGTGAATAGCATAAGTGTTGGATAGATGAACGTAGTGTGTTAAGGATGAAGTCTCGTCATGAATAATCGGATATAATGCGTTTGTGAGTTGCGTGAAGTTGTATTAGGTCCAAAAGGTCTGCAACACACTGAATTTCTCATGGCACGTTTTACGAAAGTTTGGTAACATGGTGAAAACCCTTATATATAGGAAGTACCAGCGGCGTATCCACCATGTTTTGACCACGTTACGTCCGTTTTGTCTTCGGTGTCATGTTACGTTTCGTGTATTACCATACGCAGTAGCACACTCTATGGTTCTCATACGCCTATCACTATAATCCCGTGTGCACCCGTGATTATTTTGATCGTCGCATGGTCCGCATAGCTTGTACTAGTTGTGTATGAATCAGGGTATACATAAAAAGTTTAGAATGTGTACGTACAAGAATATAGTATATAAGCAAGTCCATGTTTAAGTATGTGTGGGACCCACGCAAGCGAATCCCTCAGGTTACGCTCGCGTATAGGTACGAATGTATGAACCATGAGTAAGGATGAAAGTATGAGCATAAGTTTAAGTATGAATACGCATGTATGTATGAGCATAAACATAAAACGTGTAAGTAGTATGTGTATAAGCAGAAGCGTAAAACGTATAAGTAGTATGCGTATAAGTACAAGCATAAAACGTATGAACATAGGTGTAGTTATAAAAAAATAAATATTGCGTATATAGTGTACGTTGAGGCATTGCGGATTAGAAAGGCTAAGTATGTAGATACGAACGATATAAATGGTGTTATCGCGAGATATCGACTAAAACGTGTATGACGATGTGCATGTATAGTTGTTCCAACAAAACGTTGAGTTTATCGAATCAAAATTAGATTGAGCCTGGTTTGAAAGGTAGAATATAGTTTGTATATGTAAAGGAACATAAAGTACTCGTTGGTTATGCAAAACGTATTTTGTAACAAATAGAAATGCTAATTTTGTTTAAAAGGGTTTACGTAATCCGAAAAAAAATGGTCGGTCCCTATGAAGTCTTCTTGCGCACGTGTTTTGTAAATTGGTGTAGGAAAAAGGTTTTCGTTAAAAAGTAAGTTCGTTTCATCAAAGAAGAAATTATGAATTTAGGAGGTTCTTGTGAAAACTAGGATCCTTAGAAGAGAAATTTAGCAAAAGGACTTAGTGATTAAAAAAATTAACAAATGATTTGTTGATGTTGAAAAGGGTATTTGGTAAAACAATCATATAACTTCTATAAGATCTTATAAGTATTTGAGAAAGGTTGGTTGGATTTTGATTAAAAGTAGAAGGTGAGCATGTTTTAGTGATTAAGTCGAATATGAAGTTCATGGGCAAGAGTTTCATTGAGCCGATTAAATTGATAGGTAGCATTTCGTAAGGTTTTGAAGTTCGAGCAATAAAACGTTTTAAGACATGATTATGAATTTCGCGTATATGAGTTGAGTGAAAATAGATTGTAGAATAAGAAGTACGTTTGATAAAACAATGCATTTTGAAATCGGTATGAGTGGGTATTTTGAATAATCATAAACAATTTGGGTATAAAATATGATCGAGTTTGCATAATAAGATATTTTTGAAGAGATGTTTTGGTAACGATCACCTAGGTAAGGGAATCACCCCTAACTCGTTGGTGAGGTCGTTTTAAGGGAAGAGGGGTGGAGTCAATCGTCAAGGTAAGGAAGTCACTCCAATCTCGATGATACCTCTCCACTAGTTGTTACAAGGAATATGAATTTAAATTATATGAAAATCATGCATATATAAATGTATCGAAAAGGTTCGATATGTTGTGCGTGTGAAAAGAGAAATCAAAGGTAAACTCGAGGTTGAAAGATTGCATCGTATAAAATGAACAATAGAAACACATGTTTGACCAAAGTTTGGAGTGTTCCAAATGGAACTTTGACTAACCAAAGTGGTCGAAAAGTCTTTTGAATTTGAGAAGCATGCTTTGGCCTAATAGGTAAAATACTCTCGCCGACAAGTCGGTTAACGGTATTTACCCTTCCGGTTACTACATGTCCCAAATCAATCGAAGTTTCGAGACTTGGCGGGATTTATAAAAAAAAAATACCAAGGAGTGGAACTAGTCGACAAGGTGCGGGTTTCACCCCTAACTTGACGATTTCGTATCCTAAGTGTGGTTGGTACTCGTCGGGTCAAAATTTAATTTCGACATGTTGACGAGGGTCCACTAGAATTTGAAATTTGAGTTTTACCATTAAGATGTGGATTTCACTCCTAGCTTAATGGCGATATCTCGTGTAAAAAAAGAATATGTAGATTGAGAGTCGTTCACCAAATTGTGGGTTTCACGCCTATTTTGGTGAATTCGTCTCGAGTGTTTACGGATTTAGAATAGTCGAGTAAAATGCATGAGGGAAAGAGTATGTTAAAGGAATAAACAACAAATATAAACTCACAATGAAGCATATTAAGAATAGCACATAATGAGTGGGACAATAAAACATGTATTAGCACATAATAAAGCAAGTATAACATGTCAAGTGTTAACACATAAGCGACATATATGCTTAAAAGATCAAAAGAGAATAAATAAGAGCAAATAAGGTAGCATGCAAGTAGTTTCAAGTAAAACATAAGAATAAGGCTCTAAAACTATAGACTAGGCTAAAGCATTCCTACTTTTCCTAATTCCCTATAGTTATGGCTCTGATACCAATCTGTCACACCCCAACCAATGGCGGAAACATCGGGATGAGACGAAGTGTGAAGATTGCTCGAGACATCATAACGCTATTTGTGACAATAATTTAATAATCCAAATTTCATTTCCAAAATAAATTGTCAAAACATTACAAGAAAAGCAAATAACAACATTGTTCAACATAACATAAACAAAATTGATACAACACTTTAAACCTAAACGTCTAAGTGAGTATCTAGGCATCTTTGCTATCCGTTTTCATTTCATCATCATCAACCTGTAACATGTTTAAAAATACAATTCAATGCAAAAGCAAAGGCGAGTATACAAGTTTGGTACGTACATAGCATAAGATAAAAAGTGTGAACAATTCCTCATGGCAAGCATATGATTCAAGATAACATTAAATATGGCATGTGTCTAACATATCAAACCAAGAAAACGCAATATGCTCAAGACATAACCTCAAGTTTACGGGCGGGTCGTTAATCCTATAGCGCTACATATGTCAAGGTTTGGCTCGTACGAAGTTAATGATAAGTTCAACACATAAGAATAACCCAAGTTTAAAGTATCGAGCCATCACGTATACAAGCATGTTATAGGAACGTTCATGTGTTTAACAAAGTGTTCATGTGTAAGTTTTCAATAGGTAAACATGTTACACCCCAAAAGTGGTAAAAGTAAAAAGGGGAAATACGAGTATACTCACAAAGTTTGCATACGTTTTCCGATTATCCAATTGTTGACGAGTAGAGATTTAGAGTCCGAATGTATAAGGGTTAAAGTTCAAGTATGTTTAGAGTCGAGATTCGGTGTTTAAAACAACATAAAAATAAGATATGAGAATAACATGGAAAATAATCATTTAGTACATATGATGCTTGTTCTTGACACTAGGAAACTCGAAGGAGTTTAGATGTTTTCATGGAACAAGGTTCCATTAGAATCGTGACAAGTTATCATAGTCTAGGATGATGTAATCTAGTACCCCGACATATGAACACTAGTTCATCATCAAAGATTCGATTATTCGAATAATATATTTAGGTTATATAATATATGTCCAATAGTTCAAGCATGAGGTAGAAGATTAAAATCTTCATTTTGGTACCTCTAAATGTCATAGAAGTCATGTAGGAGGTAGGAAGATCAAGTCTTCCATTTAGGCACCTCTATGTGTTCACCACTACACTTGATGTAAAAAAAACAACCAAGGAGGGTCATGAACATACAATAAAGAATAAGAAATATACACACTAACTAAGAGAAATCATCAAATCATGTGAGGATTGTATGTTTGGACAACCCAAGTTGTTCCATAATCACTCATGTATCAAAGACAAAGTTTGACATGACTTGTGGGTTAAAAACCCTAAACAAAACACCAAGTTTATGAGGTTTAATCCTCTGATTTTAAATGTCTCAACCTTGTTTTTAAGCTTAACCAACCATGGGATAAGTTGTAAGCATTAGGACATAGGTATGAGATGTGTTGGACACAAGTTGCATAGGTTTAAACAAGTTTTTGATGAACATAAAAACAAACAGAAAGTTTATGGACTATTTCGGGGCATTTCCAGGTCTGATTTCTCCAAGGAGAAGTCTAGGAATCGAACCCCATGATTATACAAGCAAGTAGGAAAAAGAATCGAGTGAATCGGATAAGAATTGAGTGAGTTATGCTCATTTTCGTGAAGGGGTGTCAATCTACTCGAACCCTTGCTTTCAGCTACGGTTTGGTGGATGTTTTGTGAGTTTTTAGGGTTGCAAAAGTGGTAGGGAGGCTGGTTATAAGTGGTATTTATAGGGGGAAGGATTAGGGTTTCAATGGGTTGGGCTTTAGAAGTGTTTAGAAGGGGTTACACCTTGAAACTAGCCCACAAAACCCAACTATATGGGCTGAATTTTGCTGAATTGGGGCTGCCATATTTCTTTATTTTTTTATTTTTTTAAAACATTATAATG
Organism: Helianthus annuus; assembly: GCF_002127325.2. Taxonomy (NCBI): domain Eukaryota; kingdom Viridiplantae; phylum Streptophyta; class Magnoliopsida; order Asterales; family Asteraceae; genus Helianthus; species Helianthus annuus. The sequence continues at coordinate 177,288,415 of NC_035441.2, forward strand.
AGTAATTTGTTAGTTAAGTTGTGTAATAATGTGCAACAATGTTTCCCCTAACTTGTAACAAGGTGAAATATGAAATAAAACATGATTTAACTAGTTAAAAAGTGTAATGTACAAGTTTTATTTACGAAGCAAGTTCCGTATTTTACAACGATTACAATGAAAGAATGGTTATAAGAACACAAGATTTCCAAATTTAGAATTTCACGTAAGGTTTCTAAATGTAGGAAGTTTGAAAACGCAGGGCGTTACACCAAAGCTCCGTATCGACTCGCTCCATCTGAGATGCGAGAACTCTCAAACCAACTCCAAGAGTTACTTGAAAAAGGCTTCATTCGCCCGAGCACTTCTCCATGGGGCGCACCAGTCCTTTTCGTCAAAAAGAAGGACGGGTCGTTCCGAATGTGCATCGATTACCGGGAATTGAACAAGCTGACCATCAAGAACCGATACCCCTTACCAAGAATCGATGATCTGTTTGACCAATTACAAGGTGCTCAGTGTTTCTCCAAGATTGATCTACGTTCAGGCTACCATCAGTTGCGGATTCAGGAGGAAGACATACCCAAAACCGCTTTTCGAACCCGATACGGCCACTACGAATTTGTTGTCATGCCTTTTGGTTTGACCAACGCACCCGCGGTCTTTATGGATCTGATGAATCGCGTGTGTAAACCGTTCTTAGACCGTTTCGTCATTGTATTTATCGACGATGTCCTGATCTATTCCAGATCGAGGGCCGAACATGCGCAGCATTTGCGATTGGTTCTCGAGTTGCTTCAGGGAAACCAACTCTACGCCAAGTTCTCCAAGTGTGAGTTTTGGTTGGAGGAGGTTCAATTTCTGGGTCACATTGTGAATAGTCGAGGTATACACGTTGATCCTGCAAAGATTGAGGCAGTCAAGGGATGGGTTACGCCAAAGACTCCGTCAGAAGTTCGCTCTTTTCTCGGATTAGCTGGTTACTATCGGCGATTCATTGAAGGATTCTCACAGATTGCTGTACCACTTACCTCCCTTACTCATAAAGACAAGCCTTTTGTGTGGGGAACCGCGCAGGAGACTGCTTTCCAAACCCTCAAACACATGCTGTGTCATGCACCAGTTCTTACACTGCCGGACGGAAGCGATGACTTCGTTGTCTATTGTGATGCTTCAAACCTTGGACTTGGCTGTGTGCTCATGCAACGAGACAAGGTTATAGCTTACGCATCTCGACAGCTCAAAATCCACGAGAAGAACTATACAACCCATGACCTCGAGCTAGGCGCAGTTGTCTTTGCCTTAAAGATTTGGCGACACTACCTGTATGGTACAAGGTGTACGATCTTCACCGATCACAAGAGCCTACAACATATCTTTAACCAGAGAGAACTCAATATGCGTCAACGCCGATGGGTAGAACTTCTCAACGATTACGACTGTGAGATCCGTTATCACCCAGGCAAGGCGAACGTAGTTGCAGACGCCCTCAGCAGAAAGAACTACGTGATAGGTGTTCGAAACATCCAGGCTCAGTATAACCTCGAAGCTCTCATCCGCGAAGCACAACACGCTTGCTTTAACGAGCGTACGTTGAAGAAAGAACGAATCTATCACGATGGAACTCAGCTCGTGAGCAAAGCCAACGGGATATTCTATTATCTGGACCGAATCTGGGTTCCGAGGAGGACAGATTTGCGAAAGATCATCATGAACGAAGCCCACAAATCCCGATATTCCATTCATCCCGGTGCGGACAAAATGTACCAGGACCTTCGCTACAAGTACTGGTGGCCTGGGATGAAAAGGGATATTGCTCTATATGTTGGTAGCTGTTTAACTTGTGCAAGAGTCAAGGCTGAACACCAAAGACCTTCAGGCTTACTCGAACAACCGCCGATACCCGTATGGAAGTGGGAAAGCATAGCTATGGATTTCATAACTAAGCTTCCGACCACGCCATCAGGTCACGACAGTATTTGGGTTATAGTCGACCGTCTAACCAAGTCAGCCCACTTTCTGCCAATACGAGAAGACTATAAGGTGGCCAAGCTAGCCCAAATCTACACCGACGAGATCATCAAGAATCATGGTACGCCTCGAGACATCATTTCGGATCGCGATGCTCGGTTTACATCGAGATTGTGGGAAACTTTTCAAGCAGCTCTTGGTACGACGCTGAATTTGAGTACCGCATTCCACCCGCAAACCGACGGGCAGACTGAAAGAACGATTCGTACTATTGAAGATATGCTCCGTGCGTGTGTTATCGATTTTGGTGGTAGTTGGAGCAAACACCTACCATTGGTCGAATTTTCGTACAATAATAGCTATCACTCCAGCATCGAAATGGCACCTTTCGAAGCCTTGTATGGTAGGAGATGTCGCTCGCCTATTGTATGGCACGAGGTCGGGCATTCACAATTGACTGGGCCCGAGATCCTGCAAGAAACGACTGACAAGATCCACCAGATAAGGGAAAATTTGGTGAAGGCCCGGGACAGACAAAAGATGTACGCCGATAAACGACGCAGGCCCCGCGAATTTGCAGTTGGCGACTACGTGCTCCTAAAGGTATCGCCTTGGAAGGGAGTAGTCCGATTCGGCAAAAGAGGGAAACTTGCGCCTCGATTTGTTGGACCTTTTAAGATTCTGGAAAGGATCGGTAAGGTTGCCTACAAACTCGAATTACCGGAAGAACTCAGCAATGTCCACCCGACTTTCCATATTTCAAACCTTCGAAAATGCGTAGCCGACCACGACGCAATAATACCACTCGACGATCTTCAGGTCAATGAGACGCTACACTTCGTGGAAAAGCCTGTCGAAATCATGGACCGACAGACCAAGCAACTCAGACGCTCTCGCATTCCTATTGTAAAAGTACGATGGGAAGGCAAACGAGGCGCGGAGTTCACTTGGGAACTCGAAAGTGACATGAAGGCCAAGTACCCGCAGTTATTCAGATAGATCTGAAGCATCAAATTGGTAAAATCACACGGCGATGTACGGTTCTCGGCCTAATTTCGGGACGAAATTCCCTAAAGGAGGGGAGACTATAACACCCCGTGTCTTCCAAAGTCAAAGTCAAAGTCAAGTGTTGACTGTTATTGGAATTAAAGATTAATAAAGATTAATTTCATTTTAGTTTCATTTTGATTTTCATATTATTTGGAGTAAGTGTTGTATAATCAAACTAATCGACCGATAATCGAACTGTGAATCAACGACCGACTGTGAATGATAGGAAGTAACAACGCAATAAAGCTAGTCAATCAATAATCAAGCTAGTCAAATCAATCATCAAACTCAAGTGTGGGGATTTTAGTACTTTTTATACGTGTGTGTGTGCCCTATGTGTTACTTGTGCATGTTTACTTTTATGTTAAAGTGTGTGGTGAATCAATCAAATCAATCAAGAATCAAAGGTGAATCAAACTCAATCGAAATCGAATCCAAATCGTGGTGTAAGGATGCTTGTATGTTAGATATAGTAGTTGGGACTAAAAGTAATTTGATTAGGAATTCTATCATTCTCAAATCATCGTTCATCGAAGTCGAAATATCAAAAATCGTCGCGAAACACTCAAAACCAGGCAAGCCGAACGAACAGGGCAACCTGATCGAACAGGCTAGCCGATCGAACAGGGCAACCTGATCGAACAGGCAAGCCGATCGAACAGGGCAACCTGATCGAACAGGCTAGCCGATCGAACAGGCTGTTCGATCGGACAGCTGCTCGATCAGGGATGCTGTTCGATCAGCTGACCCTTTCCTCTTTTAGAAGCCTATAAATAGGGCTGTCCTTGTCAAACTTTCCACTTTTGGAAAAGCTCTGACCGACCAGCCTCTTCTTCTCACTAAATCTCAGATTTCTCTCAAACCGGTAAGTATTTCGCTCTAATCTTTGTACGTTTTTGTTCATTAATCGATTCTCCATCTTTCTATCTTTCAAAATCTGAATTTCATCCATGAAATCACCAAGATCTAGGTGTTCTTGAGTGATGTCATCATGGTGTTCTTGGTGTTCATCAAGAACTTCATGTTCTTGACTTCATTCAACCATGAATAAGCTAGATCTAACCGATTTCCACATAAATAACCTAAAATCCTCCAAAGATCTTAACATTTCACGGTGGAAAAGGATTGGAAGATGGGTTTCCATCTATCTTTCAACTCTTTTACACTCAAAAAGGTGAAAACGAGACTTGAACCGATTTACAAATCAATCTAAACAAACACATGGTTCAAGATTCGGGTTCTACCGAGAGATATACCGATTTCGGGTTAAACGTTAAACTTAGGTTCCAAACCGTCTCTGACCGAGTTTGGGTGATTCCTGCTCGAGACAGTAGGCTAAGTGGGGACTTCAGTTTTGTGGTTCAACTCGTAGTCAAAATATCTCTAAAACATCAACAAACAACGGGAATAATCAAGTGTTAAGTGATAGGTTAACCGAATCGAGAAGCTGGCCGAACGGCTAGGCTGTTCGATCGAACAGCCCAACCGAACGACTATGCCAGCCGATCGACTAGGCTAACCGATCGACTAGCACTTAGTCCCACCAACTCACAAAAGTGTAGTGTTGACGAGGTACTGTTCGATCGACTACGCCACTCGATTGTAATCATTACTGCTCGAATCATGAGATACTATACTTCAAAACACTTAGACTTTTCGAAACATTGGAATGTCACCCGATCGAACATACCAACCGATCGAGTGACATATTTGAAAACAATGAAGTGCTAGCCGATCGGTTGGGCTAACCGATCGAACAGCTGTTCGATCGGCCAACTTGAAAGGTAGTACAAACCATCATACACAAACACATCCTTCACATCAAAGGAAGAAACAATCCACTTGAAGGAACCAGCCGATCGAGCCAGCCGGCCGATCGAATGGATGTTCGAACGGACTTTCAAACCAATCGAACAGCCCACTCGATCGAACTGCTGTCCGATCGAATGGCCTACTCGATCCAAGTACATTGTTTACTTTTTCCGCGTTACTCATCGTTGTGTTATCGAACTATTCAGGCTAAACTATTCTCAGTGCTCCCTTCAATCCACAACCAACCACTGTGAGTATACTCGATCCCTTTTTGCTTTCAGCACTTTTGGGTGTTACATACGTAATCTATCAAATTCACAAACAACACAAACTATTTGAACGCTAACCTACTTGCATGTATTACTTGTCTAAATGATTGCTGTTTATTATGTTTACACGTGGAGTGCTATCTGCCTGCTTTAGCAACGTAGTACTATAGTTTGGACTCAGCACCCGTTCACACGGGGGTTGCTAAGGACAATTACCTGCATGGATTACAGTGGTAATCATGTATTGCGAACTGTCTCGGACAGTCAACTCGAAGTCGTTGGTATCGATGGTCCCATGTTGATAATTTACATGCATCGTTTGCCCTTGTGTACGTGCTTGGTTATGCGTAAACTATTCGAACTCTATATGCTATATCAAACTTGTGTACTCACCTTTACATTATATGTATTGACTTTTATTTTAACGTATGTGACAGGTGTTTAAGCTACTAGCGTGCTAGGGAAGCGAGGCAATAATAAGCTTCTAAGAGCCTGTGACCTTAGGACAGTGTCCACATACCTGCTCCAGGGTCATAATTATCTGTAGATCTTGTACTGGCACCTGTAGTCAGTAAGATTTGCAGTTAGTCGTCTAGAAGTCTTAAAACAATATTTACATTCGGTCTGTAATAATTAAGAATTTGAGTTGTCGGAACAGTTCCCATATTGTTTAGTTGATTTCTATGATAACTTGTTATTATTTGGGACACGGTATGGGACGTGTTATATAACTGAATTGTATGATAGTTGTTGTGGAAACTTCTGAACAATCTGTTTCGCTCAGTGCCGCGCCCCGATGATTCCGCCATCGGTTGGGGTGTGACAAGTAGTTTGCTTGAGAAGCAAAGTAAGATAGTAGTAGTAGTGAGAGAGTTGTGAATACCTCAAACCTGGTTTGGGGTTGGTATTTATAGCCGAGGAGTGAAGGAGGATGATGATGGATGGACTGACGACGTGCTGCACCTTTGCAGGTGTGGCAGGCTTGTCGGTTGTGGAGGTTACGCCACGTCAGTCCATTGCTTACGTAGCTCTGACAGGTAACTGCCATTGGTGCCACTTGTACTGTGGTGTCAGTCCCACTTGTTGAGTGCATAGGACGCGGTGCAAGCCGCATCGCTATATGCGGTAACGTCTGAAGTTACCGTGTCTCCTACTTGCGATCAAGGAATACGCGAGATGCGGTGCTAGCCGCATCGTCGTCCGCGGAGACTATTTGCCTGCATCCCTTGTCGTGACGAAAATGCCCATATGGTGCGGTGCCAGCCGCATCGTTATGTTCATCTTCTTCTATGCCCAAGGTAAGGCTTTCTTGTATTGATAGAAGTGTTCACTGGATGCGGTGCGAGGACGCATCGCTGTGAATACTTCCGTTTTCATACACCAGATGTGATGCTATGTCGCATCACTCTACCGTTCTTATGTTCCATGTAAGTCCTCCTTCGTTACTAGATAGATTGGATTCAACCTTTGTGCCGACGCGTACTCGCATGGGCACAAGCAGGTTGCTAGCTAGTGGGGGTTTTGATAAGGGTAATGGTCACTCGCGGTCGATGCTGACGCGAGATCTGGGACCATACCCCTTAAGTCCCCCCAGTCTAGTGTTGCTGCCACATACAAGTTGTATGTGGGAGGAGTACTGGACTATGGTGTTTGGAAGGTAGTTTGGAGTCTGGAGAAGATCCTAGACCATGTGTGGTCTTTTCTGTATGTAAATCAAGCTGGAGGTTTGGAAGGGTCATCTGACGCCTCTTCCGTATCGGTGAAGGAATTTCGTCTGATGCGAAATTCTCAGCCGATTTATGTCACCAGGTGGCTTGCCACCTGTTGTTGTGCCGAAGGTCTCTTTGAGACTTTGTTAGTAATGCTGCACAAACTTCGAACCAACCTCTGAGATGGTGGTTTGAAGGTGTGCACATGCTTTCAACCTCTGAGAGGTGGTCTTGTCTTCAAACCAATTGTTGAATTGGTGCATGAAGAAGAAAAGAAACTTTTGGACCAATCTTTGAGACTGGGATCAAAAGTAGTTGATGCTTATAAGTGCTTTGCTCAAGCTCTATGTTCAGCATCTAGTCATGAGATGACGATCCCTTTTTTGTTGGGTTTTCGTGTTCGTCGTCATAGCTCTCTAGTAACCGCACGTCCTTTGCGGTTACCTCGTTGCGTCATTGTTGGCCATGTTTGGTCGAACAATGTAGATTTGTACTATGGGTAAATAAACATGGTCATAGGCAAGGGTATGCCCACCATTGTTTATTCTATGCGGCCCATAGGCGGGCAAACAAAGTTATAAGCAGGCTTGTTACCGCTGTTCGGACGCTTGCTGTTCGACAAGGGCTCGTTTAGATTGCTTATCTGCGTTCGTTTTGGAGCCACTTACCTTCCCGCTCCAATACCGAGTTTGCCTTGAAGTAGCTTCGCTCGGTGATGTGGAGGTACTTTGGCTCTTCCGTAGCAACCAGTCTGCGGAAGCTATGGTTATGTCCGCAGCTACTCATGAGTGTCTGCGGTGTTGCATTCCCATATTCGCTCGAAGCGGGTGTGTTGCTTGGATGTAGCTCTTGAAGGTTCAGGAGACAGGGTTGCTGATGTGCGTTCGCGTACATTCCCTTCCTTCCTTTTGTTAAAGAAGGTGTTCGTGTACCCTCTGCGGTTGTGAACCGGACAGGAGGGATTTGAAGCTTGAAGAGAATGAAGGCGATGCGGTTTACCTGTGTCTGAGATGCGGTTCATTCCTAGGAACAATGCTGGTTCTGAGCATCTGACACACCTGAACGGGCTCGTGTGTGTCATGTCCGCATACTCCTCGTGTGCTCGTGGGTAGTGCGGATAGGTATTATACCCCCTTATAATGTAGAGATATATATTTTACCTATTTTTAGGGGTATGTTAAAAAACGACATGCGGTATGGGTTATGGTGCGGTATACCAGAGAAACCGCATGCCGCTTATAATTGGATAATGTAGTCGCTTTTTGTTGCATACGTGGATGATCTCACGTGTGACTTGGTGGAAGTTGGTGAGATCTTCCTGGCATGTGCTGAAATGAAAGGACGTTTGCACTGCCCGAGGCATTAAATGCACTGTAGCAAAGAGTGTAAACGTCTCCTATGTCAGGCGCGTGGACGGCCACGCGCGCGTGATAACCGTCAGCGAAAACGGCGCTTGACACGTGGTGTCACGCGATTCGTTCTTTTTGAACGTGATGTTTCGTTTTCTCCCTCCGCATTAATTGCGATGGGTATATAAGGGGAAACCGTTCGTGGTTTCCCCTCACTTGTTCGAAATTTCAAAAATTTGCCGGTGAGAGAAAACTGTTTCTTTGTCTTCTCCGACGATATTTCTTGAAGTTCCGGTGAGGTTTTTGGTTGTTCCACTTACTGTCTTCTGTTTCTTCGATATTTTCTGATGGCTGAACCATCAAATCCACACAATGTGGAGGGTGAAAACCCAGAGCCATCCTCGCCGGTGGCGGCGGAGGAAGAGGAAGGGGGGGCCGCCGGTGGTGGTTTACCGGCGTTAAAATGGACCAGGAAAAGCTTTGATCGTCTAATGCTTGACGTTCAAATGCCCTCTGAATATGGGGCAGTCTACCCATCGGAAGGTGACACCGGTGCCGATGCTCCGGCCGGTTACGTGACTATGTGGTCGGACTTTTTTGGTGATTGCAATCTCCGGTTACCTTTGACCGTTTTTGTTGTCGAAGTTTTGGAGTGGTACAAGGTCCACATTTCTCAAATGAGTCCGTTTGGTATGATTCGGATTCGAAATTTCGAGTTCACCTTTCGTGCTCTTGGCATAGAGCCCACCGTTGGAGATTTCCGACGGTTTTATCAAATGACGGTGTCCTTGGGGTTCTTTTCTTTCCGTCAGCGAGATGGTACTCCCAAGTTGAGGACTCCTCCCAAGGGGATGACGATGTGGAAGAAGAAGTTCTTCTACATCAAGGCTGCTGCCATTGCTGCACAAATGACGTTTCGGAATGTGACCGAGACGATCATAGCAGAGACCATTGCGGTCCCAAGTGTGAAGACGGTGGAGTGGTTTCCGCAGTTGCAGACCATTGAGTCTGTGAAGTTGACCAACACTCAGTTGTGGGTGTTGCGCATGATGTTGATGCGGAGGAACAAGAAATCGAAGCCCGTGGTGCGGGAGAAAAGTGGTGGTACGTACTTTTCATTTGTTTAACTTTCTTATCCTTGTGTGCGTTACTGACTTGTGCGTTTGTTATCAGAGGACGCTCCCTTATGGAGGATGTTTGCCCCGGATTTCCAAGGTCAGGTGGAAAAAGTTGTTTGTGCGGATGGCGAGGAGGAGTTTAATGTTATCATTCGAGATAAGTTCCGGGTGCCTACTGAGGCCGCATTGGCAGTTGAGTTGCCGCGGGGTAAAGGTATGTTTAGGAATTCTTTACTTTTGTGATAACAATAAGGGTTGCACGGACTTACGTCTTGCATGGTTTTCATGCAGGTGATCTTGGGGCCTTAGGGGACCCTGATGCGAAGGGTGTGCCTAAGAGGCAGACGGTGAAAGGTGTGCGCTTTCGCCAAAGGAAAATATCAGAGGTCCCTGTTGTGCCTCATTTGGTACCGCAGGCGGCAGGTATCTCTCACTCTTCTTTTCGTAGAAACTTGGATTATGTGATAGTATCTGATACCCTTGAGGGTTTGGGTACAGCTGCGGGGAAAAGGCAAGTAGAAGAGACGGCTGCTGGTGCTGGTGGACCGAAACGTCGGAGCTGCAGTCTAAGAGGACTGTTCCGACATTGAAGAAACCTGCGGTTACTGTTGGTAAGTGTTGCATAGCTTGTCTGAAATGTTATGTATAACTTGTTTTGACCGCTATTTGACTTTGTTTTTTGCAGAGCCTCAAGATGAAGGTTTTTCTATCTTTGATGCTCCGGAGTCACCCCTGCGTGCCACGGGTGCAGGTGCCACGGAGGTGCCGTCGACACCTCCTGTCAAGGTGGTGCCTGAGTCCACCGTGCGGAAGGAGGGTGCCGCAGAGAATGTTGCGACCCAGATATTTGATACCGTTGACTCGTCCAACAATCTGATCTCTCCCAATGAGGGAGATAATTTGAGTGTGCGGTTTGCTGATACTGGGAAGCAACAGTCTGATGCCGAACCGCAAAAAAACTGATGCTGAAGCGCGGCAGCATGATGCTGAGCCTCGAAGGTCTCCTGCTGGTGAGAAGGGTACCGGCTCGTCTGCCGGTGGTGCGGGTTATGATGGGCCTCCAATTCAGCCTAGGGAGTCTGAATTGGAGTATTACTACCGCACTTACACCCAGGGTCGCAGTACTGTGTATCACCGACCCCCTGGACTGTTATGCAGGGGGATGATATTTCTAATGACCCTTCTGCATGCAAGGAGATTTTGGGTGGTCTGGGCACCCCTTTTGAAGTGGAACGTGCCCGTGCTGCACCCCGGGAGCTGCGCATAAACCAGCTCTCAACAATATTGATAGGATCTTCCATTGTGGCGAATGCCATTTTGGAAGATTACAAGGTGCTGGGCCGCCGCGAGGAAGAGGCTGCTCGCATGCGGGCTGAAGCGGAGAAGTTGGTCAAGGCTGCCCGTGCGGGTGCGGAGCAGCTTGAGAAGGATAGAGCTGCTTTTGAGAAGCAGAAACAGACCGCGGAGTGGGCTGCCGCTGCTCAGCTTAAACAGGTTCGTACTCTTGCCAAACTCTTTTCTGATGAACGCAAGACTTGGAATGAAAAGTTGTCCAATGAGCGTAAGAAGTGGAACGAATCTTGGGCTAAGCAGAATGACACTCTATTTCGTGCTCGGCAGGAGTTAACGAATGCCAAGGCAGCGAACGTTGCCTTGGGCCAGGAAAAAGCTGCAGCTGAGGCCATTGCGGTTAAAGCGCAGCAGGCGAAGGCCGAGGCCCTAAAGGCGCTTGAAGAGGCCAAGGAAGCCGGGGCGCGTGCTGCAAAGGCCCTTGAAGAGGCCGCAGAGAAGGAGAGCCGTTCTTCTAAGGCTCTTGAAGAGGCGAATGCGGAGCGCATTCGTTTGGATAAGGTTGTTGCCAGCCTTCAGGTATGTGTCGTTACCTCTGTTGTATATTTCCTTCATTGTTTTGAAGATGCTTATCGGGTGAACTGTTTGCTGTTTTTTGGCAGGCTGAGGTTCAGGCCGGGAGGTCGCGGTTACAGACCTTACTGCCCGCGTGTCTGTTGCGGAGGAGCGGGCTGATGCCGCTGTTGAGGCCAAGGATGCCTTGGTGTCCTCTTTTGACCAGCTGAAGGCTGACCGTGAGTGGTTGCGGACTAACAGTATCGCGCGTGTAAGTATACGTTACCTTTATATTTGTTTGGATTATCATCCGAGACTTATGATCTTTTTATTGCAGATTGTTGAGGCTATCATGGATGCCCCCGAGACCGCAGCTGGCTTGGACTTGGTCAAGCAGCGTGCTCGTGACGCTGGTTTTAAAGCTGGTTATAACCGCTGTATTTCCCATCTGAACGTCATGTCTATAGGCGGTGAGATCGAGGAGCGGTCCGGTTTTTGGGACGTGGATACCGAGTCGCTTCTTAAGGCGGCCGAAGTCTCCTTTTTTGATACGTCCCTTGCCTGTGTAGAGGAACTGGACAATTGTTTGGAGGCTGCGGACTATGTTGACCGCTTACGGATGCTTTATCCGGATGCGGAAGAGGAAGAACCCGCTGGTGGTGCCGGCGGAGATGCGGGAACCAGCGGTACAAAATAGTGCTTAGGTTGGCTAGTGTGCCTCCTTTTTGTGTTCCTCTTGTATAGAATAGGAACTTTATGTAAATTCATTGAGCATCATGTGGGTGCTTGAATTTTTTGAATACAAAGTTTTTTGTTCAGTTTGTACAAGTGTTTTTAATTCTTGCATGTCTGAACGTCTGTATACGTAACTTTACCCATTTGTGAATGGGGTCAAGTAGACTCCATGCTTTTCTCGTATGAGGACGCGTCAATTCTGTTATTTACCGCGTTAGGGTTTTAGAATTGTGTAAGCTTTGTAAAAGCTTATATATCCGGAACTCTACCCATTTGTGAATGGGGTCAAGTGTACTCCATACCTTTGCCGTATGAGTACGCGTCAATTCCATTGTTTGCCTTTTTGGGCTCAGGAATTGTGTTAAGTGTTAACAAAAAACTTGTTTATCCGGCCGGATAAATATGCAAGTCTTTTTGCCTTCTGCTGGCCTATTACAATATTTGTGTGTGGTTGCCACTTTGTATGGGTATCGCGAATGAAGATTTTGCCAATCTGTTTTTGGGATACCGCAAAGTGGAACACGCATTTGTAATAGTAATAACAAACAATAATGTGTAAAATTTCTTATTTATTTATTTGCAAACGGCCTGCGGCCCGATAGGTTACATAGAGAAATGTAAGAACATGGCTTACATATAACAGCGTCGAAGCTGTTGTGCATTCCATGTTCGTGCGATAGGTTCGCCTTCTAGCGTTTGTAATTTGTACGCGCCTTTCCCTAAGACCTCTTTGATGAGGTAGGGTCCTTCCCACTTAGGGGCAAGTTTGCATGGGCGCTCGGCATTAGATGCCTCATTGTCGCGTATGACGTAGTCTCCTGGGTTGAAAGTACAAACGCGGACGCGCGTGTTGTAGTACTTTTCAAGTTTGGATTTATATTTGGCCTCATTGATGGCAGCGTTTTCGCGCCTTTCTTCCAAGAGGTCCAAATCGATCCTGCGTTCCATGTTGTTGTCTAGTTTTTCAATAGCCAACATTCTAGGAGAGGGGAGACCTACTTCTGCGGGGATCACCGCTTCTGAACCGTAGACTAGGCTGAAGGGTGTTTCCCCATTGCTTGTTTTTGGGCTTGTACGGTGAGCCCATAAGATACTTGTGAGTTCATCGACCCAGCCACGCCTGGCCATTCCCAACCGCGCCTTGATCCCTTTGACTAGGCTTTTATTGATACTCTCAACTTGGCCGTTCCCTTGCGGGTGTGCGACTGATGAGAATATGTGCTCAATATGTAGTTCTTTTAGCCATTTCTGAAATTCGTCGGCAGCGAAGTTGGTGCCGTTATCGGTGACAATGCACATTGGTAAACCGAAACGGCAGATGATGTGTTCACAAATGAACTTCCTCGTTATCATAGCAGTGGTTGAGGCGAGCGGTTTTGCTTCTACCCACTTTGTGAAGTAATCGACCGCTACTATGATAAACTTAACCGCACCTGGAGCGTCAGGGAAAGGTCCCACAACGTCAATTGCCCATTTCTGGAAGGGCCATGCGGTTGTGACGGGGACTAAGTTGTTCTTTGGCCGCAAGGTTTTTGGAGCATGACGTTGGCAGTCAATGCATTTGCGCAACTCTTTGACGGCGTCCAGGTGCATGCCGGGCCAGTAATACCCAGCATTCATGATTTTGGCCACTACCATGCGTGGTCCAGCATGTATGCCACATATGCCCTCGTGTATCTCTCGAATGATGTATGTGGCATCCTGTGGGTTGACACACCGCAGGAGTGGCCCGAGGTATGACTTTCGGTATAAGATATCGTCTCCCATTTGATAATGGCACGCTTTGTATTGTAGCTTGCGTGCCTCTGATTTGCTTTCGGGAGTCACATCTGATTGTAGATATGCGACGATAGGTGTCATCCATGATGTTGAACCGTATTGAATGACGTTGACTTGGCGCAGGGGTACCGAAGGATTTTGCAGAATTTCGATGCGTATCTCCTTTGCCAAGTGTTGGAAGCTGGTAGATGCAAGTTTTGATAGTGCATCTGCGGACTTGTTTTCGCTTAGATTAATATGGCGAATATTGAACGAAGCGAATTTGGATATTAGTTGCAGGGCTTGCTCGAGGTAGAGGATCATGATATCCCCTTTTGCGGCATAGTCGCCGCGTATTTGGCCTGCAACTAACAAGGAATCGACGTGTACTTCCAGATGTTGCACGCCGATTTTGACTGCTAAACGTAGTCCTGCTAACAGGGCCTCATATTCTGCCTCGTTGTTTGTGCTTTTGAAATCGAGGCGGATTGCATATGTAAGCTCTTGGCCGTCAGGGCTGACGAGTCGCAGACCTGCACCCGCACCTTCCTCGTTGGAGGCACCATCTGTGAATAGTGCCCATGTCTCTGAGGAGGATGGCGTTGGTGCAGGAGTTTGTGCTTCTTCGCATTCTTGGATGCGATTCACCGGTACTTCGGCGGCGAAATCAGCTAAGATCTGGCCTTTAATCGCGGGGCGCGGTTTATAGTGTATCGTGTGCGCGCCCAGCTCGATTGCCCATTTTGCTAATCTCCCAGAGATGTCGGGTTTGGATAGGATCGGCCCGATTCTGTAATTGGTTAGCACTGTGATGACGTAGTTTACGAAGTAGCGTCATAATCGTCTTGAAGCATGCACTAATGCTAGCACCAATTTTTCCATTATGGAGTATCTCGTCTCTGGGTCGTTGAGCATCTTGCTGATGTAATAGATGGGTGTTTGAACCCCTTTCGCTCCACTATTAATACCGCACCCACCGCGTTATCCGCGGCGGATAGGTATAATATTGTCACACCCCGATTTCCACGTGTCTCACCGGTGGGCCCGGTGGGGGATTACCGTGACGATGTTGGCAACAATATAGTCAAACCACACAATTATATAATGCACAGCGGAAGCATAATTTAAATATATAATTTCAACCTCTGATTATAATATCAAAGTATTACAGAGTTGAATATCCACAGTGGATCGTAAATAAGGGTAAAGTATTGTTCCATTAGATACTGCAATCAAGCTTGCGAGGCTTATCCCGACGCTAGGGAGCTAATACCAGCCAATTACGTTTAGGTACCTGCACTTAATCTTTTTGGGGAAAATACGTCAGTTTACACTGGTAAATACATCCAACTGACACATTTGAAAATGTTTATTAAAATTGATTTGAATGCACAAGGCACAAACTCTTTTATAACTTGGGAGAATTCATAATGATCTTGTGAACGTTTTACATGTTCTTTTATGCGTTCAGTAGCCCGGGTCGTGCCGGGTTAAAGATTTATAGACACACCACGTTTGCGTAAAACCGTAGTACAGAAACCAACGGCTACGTCTTTTAGTTTTAATGTCGACACTTTATACCGGGTGTACGCCTACACCGGGATGTCGATGGTCGTGGCCATTTCGTAAAATGATGCCGAGGATATCCGGGACAACGGTCATTAAACCCCCCAAAGGCTTATAAGCAACAAAACTGTTTAAATGAGCCAATCATATTATTTAGTTATCCACCTAAGCGATGGACGAATATAGTGCTCAATCAAGCGGTATTAATATACCGTAACCCAAGCCCATATAGGGGAAATAAGTCAAAAGTATTTACCTTTGCAAGTATTAATCCTTAATTTAGATCAAGTCACCGATAGCTTTTACTGGGGCTCCTAATCTGGAACGAAGGTTTTAATTAACCTCTTAGAATCCTAACGGTCCTTATATTAGCCGTAGCTTAAACCGGTTGATTCCGATATATAGATATGGTTAATTCGCACGAAAAGGCGAAAACCGAGAATGGAGTATGATTTGGACCCGACAAGTTCAGTGACTTGTTTTATATGGGTTTATAGTTCATACTCTGGATTTTGGGGTTCAAATAATATAATTTGACCCATATCGGCTATTGCACGAAAACTAGTTCCGTGGGCCGTACCGTGTGCGCAATAGGCGAAACGGTTAACCATAAGTGTCCTACGCTTATTTCCTAAGTCAATATGCCTTAAAAGTATTTTGGTATCAGTAGGATACCTTCCGTGACGCCCGTAACGAGTTTAAGTTGGTAATATGCCCCGTAGGGGCTTTTCGGTCATTTTAAAGACTTTAAAAGGGATTTTCGAGTTCTACAGGAAATCTGAGTTTCCCGAACAGCTTATAAAGCTTAAAACACTTTATTTATTATTTAAAACCAGTAGCAACTGGAATCGGGTCAAAAGACCTTGTAGAACTCCCGTTTTGGCCAAAAAGGGCATATTCGGTATTAACCGAACCGTAGCCATAACCGCAGGTTATGAGCAAGGTAAAAATTATTAAAAATCTTTAAAATTCCCAAAATATTATTTTACCACAGTGGGTAAAAGTTTTGGTGCCGAAAACTTGAGTTAGATGAGCGTTATGCTAATTGCGCCGTTAATTGCAAAACTTTCTTAAAAGTGCGCCTTTTAGCATAACTCTCATTCTAGACCTCGGATTGACGTGAAACTTTAGGGACATGCTTATAATTTAATAAGCAAGGTTTTGGTCCGTTCACGTGTCCGAAATACTCGTTTTAATTTAAAAAGGCCGTTACGGTCAACTTTTAGGCGAATGACGGAGATGCGCTAAAGACTCGGATAACTCATGAACCGACCACAGAGGCGTATACCAACATGTGACCTGGTCCTAAGAGAGTCCTAAGGTATATTTATACCTCACTAAAACGGGTCAGAACTGAAGTCAAAGCAAAAGTCAAACTTTTGCGACTTTCGGCTCCGAACCGGTTCAATATAGTAAATGATCGATTCAAACGAGCGCAAACATGTTTATATACATATTATCATGTTTTATGATTGTCAAAACAGGTTCCATAACATATATATCACAGATTATGCTTAAATTGCTAAAATAGCTTTCTGTTGACTTTTTAACCGCGCGTTTGACTCGATATTTGACATAGTTAGAGTGGTGATCAGGGGGAACCATTTTAGAGGTTTAATACCCACATAAATACCAACTCATAACCATTTTTGATTCGTCATAAGACTGAATCGTTTGCAAGATATTGCAATGACAACCGTTAGTTACGACGGTTGCGTTTATAGGCTATAACTATGGAAATGTGGAACCAAAATGGTTATGAACGACTTACAGAAGTTAACTCTTGATGAGAGAACAGAAGGGAAAGCTAGAGAGCTCTTGAATGATCAGTTATAAGTGTTTTTGAGTTGTGTGATTGGTAATGCATAAGAAGTGGCTATTTATAGCCAAAGAAGGCAACTCATGATCATTTCAAGCACTACTATCAGTCCAGAGCTGATGGGTAGTTGTCCCCTACATGTATGGGTCATTTGTAGGGTGCCCATGCCCCATAATTACATGCATAATCGTTCACAAGTTCCAAAAGCCAAGTAGTTACCATTTTTCTGCATCTGGGCACTTTACGCGACCCGCATGGGAGTTCCCATGCTCTTTTACGCGGGTCGCCTAAAGGTTAAGAATCAGACGCGTTTTTGAGGAGGCTCGCGGCCCGCCTCAACTTATGTTGAAACTTAACGCGGGTCGCGTGGGGTTATATTTTCAGAATTTTCAAATCTTTTTATAATCATTACAGAATCGGGCCATTAATAACGAAATCTTTCGTAATGATTCACCTGGCCTTTCGGTTCTGAAGGGGTAACTTTGCGGTTTGGCCCTCGGTTATTTACCGATAGGGGCCTCGTGTTAATTACCCGCATTATTTAGTCCCCGGTTTATTTATTAATTATATTGGAAAGCCTTAACTTTCACTGTTGACGCTTTTAACCCTTCTTCTACGAATTCGATCGTAACTTTCTCGTTTCATATCGAAACTTCGCGAAATTCATATATATTATTTTAGTGAGGGTATAATACCGTTACAAAGTCTTGGGAACGTTAAAGGGTCACTCAGAGGTATTATTAAACATGTTGACACAGTTAAGCCCTGTAGTTTGTAATCTCTCACTTTCTTCCGCGTTTTATTTTTGTACGATCCATAATTTATTCGTTTGAAGGTTTAAGCATTATTTAGGGATACTATACAGTATATTTACCCTTGTTGACATTTATAACCCTCGAATTTATATACTTTCAAGGTTTGTCAAAATTAGTCCTTTATTTATTATAGATGCCACGTGTAAACAAATGACACGTGTTAACACATCATTGGACACAAAAATTCGAGGTGTTACATCCTCACCCCCTTAAAATAAATCTCGACCCGAGATTTACTCAAATAAATAGGGGTATTTTTCTTTCATTGTAGCTTCGACTTCCCACGTATATTCAGGACCTCTACGAGCATCCCATTTGACTTTTACAATCGGTACGTGCTTTCTGCGAAGCTTCTTCACCTGTCGATCTTCAATCGACAAAGGTTTTTCTATGAACTTTAAGCTCTCATCTATATGCACATCTGTGTGAGGAATCACCAACGACTCGTCGGCGAAGCACTTTTTGAGATTGCAGATGTGGAACACATTGTGAATTCCATTGAGCTCTTCAGGCAAGTTTAGTTTATAGGCAACTGATCCGACTCGTTCAATGACCTCAAAAGGCCCTATGTATCTCGGACTCAGCTTGCCCTTCTTGCCGAAACGCATCACCCCTTTCCAGGGTGACACCTTAAGTAATACTTTTTCACCCACTTCGAAGTGAAAATCCTTACGCTTTGGATCAGCGTAGCTCTTCTGCCTATCGCGGGCAGCCTTGAGACGTTCCCGGATCTGGACAATCTTGTCCGTCGTCTGGAAAACAATCTCTGGTCCCGATAATTGGACCTCTCCTACTTCCGCCCAACAAACAGGCGATCTGCATTTCCTACCATATAATGCCTCAAAAGGCGCAGCCTTTATGCTGGTGTGGTAGCTATTATTGTAGGAGAATTCGATCAGGGGTAGGTTTTTATCCCAATTACCACCTAGATCGATCGCACATGCACGAAGCATGTCTTCTAGCGTTTGGATAGTACGCTCACTTTGGCCGTCCGTCTGTGGATGGTAAGCCGTACTAAAATTTAAACGCGTGCCCAAAGATTGCTGGAAACTTTTCCAGAAGTGAGATGTGTATCTAGTATCCCTGTCGGAGATAATAGACACAGGTATGCCGTGTAAGGCTACAATCTTATCAACATATAGTTGGGCTAACATATCGGAGCTATACGTCTCCTTGATGGGTAGAAAATGAGCTGATTTAGTCAGCCTGTCGACTATGACCCATATTGTATCGTTTCCTTTCCTGGTCTTGGGTAACTTGGTTATGAAGTCCATAGTTACGCATTCCCACTTCCACTCGGGAAGTTCAGGCTGTTGTAGCAAGCCGGACGGCTTTTGGTGCTCGGCTTTGACTTGAGCACAAGTCAAGCACTTTGCTACATGGGCGGCTACAGACTTTTTCAAGCCTATCCACCAATAATTTGCCTTTAAGTCTTGGTACATCTTATCAGCACCAGGATGGACTGAGTATTTGGAACTATGGGCTTCCTGGAGAACAACATCTCGTAGTCCCCCATAAATTGGAACCCATATACGTCCATTCAGTCTAAGAATTCCATCCTTGCTAAGAGTCAACTGCTCCGCAGTTACTCCCAGCTTTTCATTAGGATAATTAGCTTCCAACACAGCCTCTCGCTGTGCAGCCGAAATCCTTTCAATCAAATTATTTTTAACTTCAATGCTCTTGGCATTGATTCGAATGGGTTTTACCCTTTCTTTCCTGCTCAATGCATCGGCGACTACATTCGCCTTGCCGGGATGGTACCTGATTTCGCAGTCATAATCATTCAGGGTTTCCACCCAACGGCGTTGTCTCATGTTCAACTCCTTCTGGTTGAACAGGTGCTGGAGGCTTTTGTGATCAGAATAAATCACAAATTTAATGCCATAAAGGTAATGCCTCCACAACTTCAGTGCAAATACAACGGCACCCAACTCCAAGTCATGGGTGGTGTAATTCTTTTCATGCACCTTTAATTGCCTTGAAGCATAGGCAATCACCTTGCCCTTCTGCATAAGCACACACCCCATGCCTGTGTGTGATGCATCGCAGTAAACTACGAATTCATCTGTACCTTCTGGTAATGTCAACACAGGTGCGTTGCTTAGCTTCTGCTTCAGTATTTCAAAGGACTCTTGCTGCTTCGGGCCCCAGATGTACTTTTCTTTCTTCTTGGTCAAGGAAGTCAAGGGCGCAGCAATCCTTGAAAAATTTTCAATAAATCTCCGGTAGTATCCTGCTAAACCCAGGAAACTACGGATTTCGGTAGGCGTCTTTGGCTCTTGCCAGTTCATGACCGCCTCTACCTTAGCGGGATCCACCTGGATACCACGCTCACTCACAACGTGTCCTAAAAACTGGACCTCGCGTAGCCAGAATTCACATTTCGAGAATTTGGCGTAGAGTTTCTCACGCTGTAGTAATTCGAGAATGCAACGAAGGTGCTTCTCGTGGTCAGCTTGGTTCTTGGAATAGATAAGGATATCGTCAATGAAGACTATGACGAATTTGTCCAAGTATGGCTTGCAAACGCGATTCATGAGATCCATGAACGCAGCCGGTGCATTTGTGAGCCCAAAAGGCATCACTAGGAACTCGTAATGACCATAACGAGTCCTAAATGCAGTCTTGTGTACATCTTCATCTCTGACCCTTAGTTGATGATAACCCGACCTTAAGTCGATCTTGGAGAAGTAGCTTGCTCCTTGCAGTTGATCGAATAGATCATCAATCCTTGGTAGAGGATATCTATTCTTTATGGTAACTTTATTCAGCTCTCTATAGTCGATGCACAACCGCATTGATCCGTCCTTCTTCTTTACAAAAAGGACCGGTGCTCCCCAAGGAGATGAACTGGGTCTGATAAAACCTTTCGCCAGCAGTTCATCCAGCTGGGTCCTTAGTTCTTTCATTTCCGCTGGCGCTAATCTGTAAGGTGCTCTTGCTATCGGAGCTGCTCCAGGAATGATGTCAATTCTGAACTCCACTTGTCTATCTGGTGGCAAACCAGGTAGTTCTTCAGGAAAAACCTCGGGGTATTCAGAAATGACAGGAAGATCCTCGATCTTCGGCTTTGGTTCTTCAATTATCACCTGAGCCATGTAAATTACACAGCCCCTGTTCAAACACCTTGAAGCTTTCAGCATAGATGCGTCTTCGGGCAATCCGTAATGCGTATCCCCTCGAATGGTAAGAGATTCACCACTCGGAGTCTTTAAGACTATTTGCCTCTTGCCGCAAATGATTTGGGCCTGGTTATGGGATAACCAGTCCATGCCTAGCACAACGTCAAAACCCGCAAGTTTGAAAGGAAGTAGAGATAAAGGAAAAGAATGGTTCCTAATGGATATTTCACATCCTTCTAGAATAGTAGAGACGGTTTCTATCGTGCCGTCTGCTAATTCTACTTCGTATTTTACGTCAAGGGTTTTGATTGGCAAATTTAGTAGTTGGCAAAATTTCTGGTCTACAAAGGACTTGTCAGCGCCAGAATCGAACAGTACTCTTGCAAATATATCATTTACGAGAAAAGTACCTGTAAGCACAGTGTCGTCCTTGACCGCTTCCTTTGCATCCAAGCGAAAAATTCTCGCATTTGATTTCTTCGCTTCTTCTGCCTTCTTGGCATACTTCGGGCAATTACTCTTTATGTGCCCCTTTTCATTGCAATTAAAGCAGGTTGCATCCTTAATCTTTTTGCACTCCACTGTCTTATGCTCCTTGGACTTGCATAGCCCACAGGATGGAGTCTTTTGTTGCGACTGTGAACCAGACGCAAACCTACACTTCCCGGAGTGAGGTTTCTTGCAGACCTTGCAGTAAGGTCTTCCATCAGCTTGCCCCTCCTTCCTTGCCTCCGACCCTTTCTTGCCCTCACCGCTTCCGCGGTGCTTTTTACCGGACTTTCGTGAGGTATCATCCTCACGTTTTCGCTTTTCAGCCTCCTTGCTCCTTTGTGCCCTCAGACGGACAGCATCAAGTGTAAGAGACAAGGAGAGGTCAGTAACTGACCTGAAGGTCGTCGGCCTAGAGGCCTTCACACTGGCCTTGATTGCCGGTTCTAAGCCCCCAATGAATCGGGCAATCCTTCTTGGCTCTGGTGTCACAAGATATGGCACCAGGCGTGACATAGTGTTAAAGCTTGTCAGATAAGCTTGACAATCCAGGTTTGTCATCACCAGTGAGACAAAATCTGCCTCAATCTTCTCAACCTCGTGCTGAGGGCAGTAGTTTTCTTTTATGAGGGTAATAAACTCCCCCCATGACATTTTGTACAAGGCAGACTTACCTGAAGCCTGCACCAGAGCTCTCCACCACGCCAGGGCCTCGCCCTTGAATGACTGGGACACAAACTTAACCACGTCCCTCTCAGCGCACCCGCTGATGTCCACAATCGTGTCCATCTCGTCCAGCCAGGTTATACAGTCAACCGCACCTTTCTCCCCCGTAAATTCACGGGGTTTGCATGATACAAAGTATTTATAGGTGCAACCCTTAGCACTGGACGCATCAGTATATTCTCTATCGCGGTGGACGCTGTGCTCAGTAGACGAATGCTTGTCGTCATCTTTCTTGGGTTCAGAGGGTGGTTTGGAGTGTGTCTTTTTAGAGGGTGGCTTTGACACAGATCTGCCTTGAGACTCGGTATGTTGACGATCAATAGCTGCCTGGACAGCATTGTTGATCAAAGCCTTTAACTGTGCGCCTGTCAAATGTACTGACGCGTTGTCATAGTCATCTTCATTCGTGTGGCTGTTCTCTCCATTGGGATCCGCCATTTGTAACTCGAATCTGTTACAGAAGATAACAAAATTTTAATTTAGGAGATTATTATAAAATTGTCTTTTATGACAATTTGTCAACCATGGTACAGAGACCATATCTGGTTAACTTATTATTTCATTATATATTAGGATCTGAATATCTCCTATTTTAACTATATAAATAGTATTGGCGGCATAAAGCCTAATCATGATGATGTTTTATAATGTTAGCCGAGATTTCAGAGAATCAAAGGCATAGAGAGTTGAACCGTAGTTCTTTTATCTCTTTCTGACAGAGAGTCATAGACTACTACTGTCTTTTGTCTTATAAGACAATTATTATGGCCCATAGGCACTACACCTCTAATGGATGTCTTAACATGGTTGGCCCGTAGGCACTACATCACTAATGGATGTTTTGATAATATTGGCCCGTAGGCACTACATCACCAATGGATGTTTTAATAATACTGGCCCGTAGGCACTACATCGCTAATTGGATGTTTTAATAATACTGGCCCGTAGGCACTGCATCACTAATGGATGTTTTTATAATACTGGCCCGTAGGCATTGCATCGCTAAATGGATGTCTTTATAATACTGGCCCGTAGGCATTGCATCGCTAAATGGATGTCTTTATAATACTGGCCCGTAGGCATTGCATCGCTAAATGGATGTCTTTATAATACTGGCCCGTAGGCATTGCATCGCTAAATGGATGTCTTTATAATACTGGCCCGTAGGCATTGCATCGCTAAATGGATGTCTTTATAATACTGGCCCGTAGGCATTGCATCGCTAAATGGATGTCTTTATAATACTGATCACCTTTGTTGGTGATTTAACCCACGATCTATATATCATTTAGTTGGGTTTTGAAATCCTCAAAGGATTATTATATAAGAATGACGTGCGTGATTATAACGAATCACATCTGCCATGAATGTTAACATGCGTACAGAGGTTAACAGGGAAATCAGAATCTTTTCAGCTAGGTCGTACCATCTTGACTGATCTTAAGAGACCCCAAGCTAGGTTTCACCCCCTTAAGATTCTTTATTAGGCAGATCAATATAAAAGGAATGGTTTTGATTTATTTTTATATATGTTAAAACAAAACTCATAACATACATTCCTAAATTTCAAAT
The DNA here is from genome assembly GCF_002127325.2 of Helianthus annuus. Classification (NCBI taxonomy): domain Eukaryota; kingdom Viridiplantae; phylum Streptophyta; class Magnoliopsida; order Asterales; family Asteraceae; genus Helianthus; species Helianthus annuus. The sequence continues at coordinate 177,312,122 of NC_035441.2, forward strand.
ACAATTACATATTGCCCTAAACGGGTCTTTCAAATAATACATACCTCCATAGAGGTTTTAAAATAAGTGACAAGTCCACGCAGGGACTAATACAAGATAGGTGTCCATGCAAGGACTAAATATAAGTCCACGTAGGGACTGAAATACGATAAGTTGTCCACACAGGGACTTATTTCAAAATAGAAATTACATTCGTACTACTATTAAGGGCTAGTGGTCACGTTTCTTCTTTTTGCCCTTTAGTAGGTTCGCCAAGCCCTTGAGAAATCCTCGGTGGCTTTTCTTTTCTTCCTCGAACTCTCTCTCCACACGATCTAGTCGATGGAGTATTTCTTCCTGTTCAGGAGGAGAAAATCGTGGTTGTGGCGCTTGATGCGGAACTGGAGGTCTGGGAGGTATTGGATACCCATGAGCTGAGTAGTCCGGTGGTCCCATGTTTCCATGTGCTCCGTCAGGGTAGCGCGCATTATATCTAGCCGACACCACATATGGGTCGCGCTCATAGCCGTAGTTGTATTGTGCTTGTGACGGTTCAAACGGGTTGTAAGCCGTTGGACCCGTATAAGCAGGTATGGGTTGGTCATACCCGAATGGTGGCGAATTTCGTGCAGTAGGTGCGGAGTTCGCTTCTTGTATAGGACTTGAAGGTCCTTCTTCTTGTAGCGGCGGATAGTGGCTGCTACTAGAATGTCGAGGAGTGCTGAAGTGGTTACCCCCTCCTCCTCGTGTAGACATACGAGCATTGGTCCTCCTACGCCTCGGCGGATCAGGTATTACTGGTTGTGCCGGTGGCGGAGGTGGTGGCGTAACTGCCTCAAGGCGTGAATCCTCAGATGGATCTTGTGGATGTCTTGGTTGCGATGTCTGATGAGATGGTGTGTTGTACCACTCATGTCGGTCAAACAAGGCCATAAAGCTATCTGGGCCTTGATACTGCGGACCATGATATGAAGATCCATCAGATACTTCTATCGGATGCGTGGGCGTACCACGAGCTGGTTCAGTTGGATCCTCATCTTCCTCCATGGGATCTTCAGAAAAATGGTCTTGTGGCCCTAGTGGAACAAAACCTGAAGGTTCCTGTATGTAGTCAGCCGGATTAAACTGAGCTACGTAGTACGGACTAGGGTCGTCGTAGTTTCGGTGCGAAACCGAACGTTGCAGACGTATGAAGGAAGGTTGTGGGTTGTTGGGATTATTTTCTGAATCTGGTCCAAAGGAGTGCCGGTAAGATGGCGTCGAGCTGTGTGAGGTGGAATGCCTCGCTGGTTCGTAAAGATCTCTTCGTCGTTGTGGCTCTTCGCTTCGTGTCATCGAAGGATGTCTTGTACCAGATGGTCCAGCTTCTTGATCGTGATGTGTCACGATTTCTCCTCGGCCTCTACGTCCCCTTCCTCTTCCTCGGAATATAACAGGTGGCATTTTCCTGCTCCAAAACTTATAAAAAAAATCAATCGGAAATAAAGACAAAAAGGAGTAATAATCCGAATTTGTCCTAAGTTATTGTCTAGACTCAAGTATGTGCAATTGTGTCATTGAGATTAAACACATTAGGATAGTGTTTAATTCACTCAATGTTGGCTCTGATACCAACCTGTCACACCCCGATTTCCACGTGTCTCACCGGTGGGCCCGGTGGGGGATTACCGTGACGATGTTGGCAACAATATAGTCAAACCACACAATTATATAATGCACAGCGGAAGCATAATTTAAATATATAATTTCAACCTCTGATTATAATATCAAAGTATTACAGAGTTGAATATCCACAGTGGATCGTAAATAAGGGTAAAGTATTGTTCCATTAGATACTGCAATCAAGCTTGCGAGGCTTATCCCGACGCTAGGGAGCTAATACCAGCCAATTACGTTTAGGTACCTGCACTTAATCTTTTTGGGGAAAATACGTCAGTTTACACTGGTAAATACATCCAACTGACACATTTGAAAATGTTTATTAAAATTGATTTGAATGCACAAGGCACAAACTCTTTTATAACTTGGGAGAATTCATAATGATCTTGTGAACGTTTTACATGTTCTTTTATGCGTTCAGTAGCCCGGGTCGTGCCGGGTTAAAGATTTATAGACACACCACGTTTGCGTAAAACCGTAGTACAGAAACCAACGGCTACGTCTTTTAGTTTTAATGTCGACACTTTATACCGGGTGTACGCCTACACCGGGATGTCGATGGTCGTGGCCATTTCGTAAAATGATGCCGAGGATATCCGGGACAACGGTCATTAAACCCCCCAAAGGCTTATAAGCAACAAAACTGTTTAAATGAGCCAATCATATTATTTAGTTATCCACCTAAGCGATGGACGAATATAGTGCTCAATCAAGCGGTATTAATATACCGTAACCCAAGCCCATATAGGGGAAATAAGTCAAAAGTATTTACCTTTGCAAGTATTAATCCTTAATTTAGATCAAGTCACCGATAGCTTTTACTGGGGCTCCTAATCTGGAACGAAGGTTTTAATTAACCTCTTAGAATCCTAACGGTCCTTATATTAGCCGTAGCTTAAACCGGTTGATTCCGATATATAGATATGGTTAATTCGCACGAAAAGGCGAAAACCGAGAATGGAGTATGATTTGGACCCGACAAGTTCAGTGACTTGTTTTATATGGGTTTATAGTTCATACTCTGGATTTTGGGGTTCAAATAATATAATTTGACCCATATCGGCTATTGCACGAAAACTAGTTCCGTGGGCCGTACCGTGTGCGCAATAGGCGAAACGGTTAACCATAAGTGTCCTACGCTTATTTCCTAAGTCAATATGCCTTAAAAGTATTTTGGTATCAGTAGGATACCTTCCGTGACGCCCGTAACGAGTTTAAGTTGGTAATATGCCCCGTAGGGGCTTTTCGGTCATTTTAAAGACTTTAAAAGGGATTTTCGAGTTCTACAGGAAATCTGAGTTTCCCGAACAGCTTATAAAGCTTAAAACACTTTATTTATTATTTAAAACCAGTAGCAACTGGAATCGGGTCAAAAGACCTTGTAGAACTCCCGTTTTGGCCAAAAAGGGCATATTCGGTATTAACCGAACCGTAGCCATAACCGCAGGTTATGAGCAAGGTAAAAATTATTAAAAATCTTTAAAATTCCCAAAATATTATTTTACCACAGTGGGTAAAAGTTTTGGTGCCGAAAACTTGAGTTAGATGAGCGTTATGCTAATTGCGCCGTTAATTGCAAAACTTTCTTAAAAGTGCGCCTTTTAGCATAACTCTCATTCTAGACCTCGGATTGACGTGAAACTTTAGGGACATGCTTATAATTTAATAAGCAAGGTTTTGGTCCGTTCACGTGTCTGAAATACTCGTTTTAATTTAAAAAGGCCGTTACGGTCAACTTTTAGGCGAATGACGGAGATGCGCTAAAGACTCGGATAACTCATGAACCGACCACAGAGGCGTATACCAACATGTGACCTGGTCCTAAGAGAGTCCTAAGGTATATTTATACCTCACTAAAACGGGTCAGAACTGAAGTCAAAGCAAAAGTCAAACTTTTGCGACTTTCGGCTCCGAACCGGTTCAATATAGTAAATGATCGATTCAAACGAGCGCAAACATGTTTATATACATATTATCATGTTTTATGATTGTCAAAACAGGTTCCATAACATATATATCACAGATTATGCTTAAATTGCTAAAATAGCTTTCTGTTGACTTTTTAACCGCGCGTTTGACTCGATATTTGACATAGTTAGAGTGGTGATCAGGGGGAACCATTTTAGAGGTTTAATACCCACATAAATACCAACTCATAACCATTTTTGATTCGTCATAAGACTGAATCGTTTGCAAGATATTGCAATGACAACCGTTAGTTACGACGGTTGCGTTTATAGGCTATAACTATGGAAATGTGGAACCAAAATGGTTATGAACGACTTACAGAAGTTAACTCTTGATGAGAGAACAGAAGGGAAAGCTAGAGAGCTCTTGAATGATCAGTTATAAGTGTTTTTGAGTTGTGTGATTGGTAATGCATAAGAAGTGGCTATTTATAGCCAAAGAAGGCAACTCATGATCATTTCAAGCACTACTATCAGTCCAGAGCTGATGGGTAGTTGTCCCCTACATGTATGGGTCATTTGTAGGGTGCCCATGCCCCATAATTACATGCATAATCGTTCACAAGTTCCAAAAGCCAAGTAGTTACCATTTTTCTGCATCTGGGCACTTTACGCGACCCGCATGGGAGTTCCCATGCTCTTTTACGCGGGTCGCCTAAAGGTTAAGAATCAGACGCGTTTTTGAGGAGGCTCGCGGCCCGCCTCAACTTATGTTGAAACTTAACGCGGGTCGCGTGGGGTTATATTTTCAGAATTTTCAAATCTTTTTATAATCATTACAGAATCGGGCCATTAATAACGAAATCTTTCGTAATGATTCACCTGGCCTTTCGGTTCTGAAGGGGTAACTTTGCGGTTTGGCCCTCGGTTATTTACCGATAGGGGCCTCGTGTTAATTACCCGCATTATTTAGTCCCCGGTTTATTTATTAATTATATTGGAAAGCCTTAACTTTCACTGTTGACGCTTTTAACCCTTCTTCTACGAATTCGATCGTAACTTTCTCGTTTCATATCGAAACTTCGCGAAATTCATATATATTATTTTAGTGAGGGTATAATACCGTTACAAAGTCTTGGGAACGTTAAAGGGTCACTCAGAGGTATTATTAAACATGTTGACACAGTTAAGCCCTGTAGTTTGTAATCTCTCACTTTCTTCCGCGTTTTATTTTTGTACGATCCATAATTTATTCGTTTGAAGGTTTAAGCATTATTTAGGGATACTATACAGTATATTTACCCTTGTTGACATTTATAACCCTCGAATTTATATACTTTCAAGGTTTGTCAAAATTAGTCCTTTATTTATTATAGATGCCACGTGTAAACAAATGACACGTGTTAACACATCATTGGACACAAAAATTCGAGGTGTTACAAATATGAGTGGCTCATCCTTGCGTGGTGCGGTTAGAGTTGGGAGTTGTATCAAACACTCCTTCATTTCCCGGAAGGCTTGTTCAGCCTCTGCGGTCCACTGAAATTGTTCTTTCTTTGAACAGCTCCGTAGGGTCTTGATGAACGGATAAGACTTAGCTGCGTGGTTGGCTAAGAATCTGTTGAGTGCCGCTAGCCTGCCGGCTAGCCGTTGCATATCCTTCATCGACGAAGGCGATGGCATGCGCTCGATCGCCTGGACTTTCTCCGGGTTTACCTTGAATCCATCTTTAGTCACGATGAACCCAAGGAATTTGCCTTCTTCCATTCCAAACGAGCATTTCCCTGGATTGAGCTTTATGTTAACGCTGCGCAGAGTTTGGAATGTTCTTTCGATGTCCGTGAGCATGGTATCCTCTTCCATGCTCATGACGACCAGGTCGTCCATGTAGATTTCGACACTTTTGCTTATTTGCCCGCGGAAAGTGTCGTTCATCAACTTTTGGTAGGTTGAGCCTGCGTTGCGCAACCCAAACGGCATCTTTGTATAACAGTAATTTCCGGTGGGAGTCCGGAATGCCGTTTTGTCTTCATCCTCGATCGCCATTTGTACTTGATGGTACCCTTTGTAGCAATCGAGGAAACACTTCCACCTGAATGGTGCGAGATTATCGACTTTTTCGTCGATTTCTAGAAGCGCGTAACAATCCTTGGGGCAGGCTTTGTTAAGGTCTTTGTAATCGACGCACATGCGCCAGCCCCCGGACGGTTTTTCTACCATGACTGGGTTGGATAACCAAGTCTGGTATTTGACTTCCCGCAGGATGCCTGCGGAGAGCAGTTCTTCGATCTGCTCCTGCATCGCCTGATTTTTAGCTGACCCAAGGTGGCGTTGGCCTTGGATCACTGGCTTAATACCTGGCAAGGTATTCAAGTGATGTTACGCAATATCACGTGGGACCCCGGTCATGTCCGCGGGTGTCCACGCGAAGATGTCTTGGTTCCTGAAGAGAAGCTGCTTCAGGTGCGCTTTGGTGGTCGGGGATAAGGCGTGACCCAATGTAACCTTTTGTTCTGGGTATCTCGCGTTAAGAACCCATTTTTCTGGTTGGTCGCTGGGAGTGGGCCTTGCGACCTTGGTCGGACGTACTTCGTCCGACATCATGACGTCCCTGCGGGCATAGATTATCGCGACCCCCGATTCGGTTGGGAAACCAACCGCAGAGTGGGGGACGGACGTGATCATGTTGAAATCTCCTTGGGATTCTCTCCCGAGGAGTACGTCATATCTGGAGGTGTGAGGTAAAACCATGAAGTTTACCTCTTCTGTCCTTGTGCGATTTCCGCTGGAAAGGCGCACAGGGAAAGTAATCTGGCCTAGGGGAAAGACAGTTTCCCCTGCGAACCCGGTTAACGGGTAATCTACTGCTTGCAACCGATCTTTGTCCTCCTGGTCGAACTGGTTGAAGCATTGTTCGTAGATTATATCAGATGTACTGCCCGGGTCGATGAATAGACGCTCGGTGCAGTAATGTGCCAGTTGGCCTGAAATGACGACGGCGCGCCTATCGCGCGGTCCGCCTCGGACTTTTGGAAAGACGACTTGCTCGTCTTTCCAGTCACATTCCGGCCTTCTCGCCGCTTTGCGCGGCCTGCCCTTGCCTCCGTGGATCATGTGGGTGGAAGCCACGTGCATGGTTCTCTTCCCGGAGGAGGTACCTTCGCCATGAGGGGTAATGCGCTGGTGGGTTTTTGCCCACCTGGCAAAAGGTGTTGCAGTTTCCCCTCCTTTAAGGCGCGCTCAATCTCCAGTCGGAGACTGATGCAGTTGTTGGTGGTGTGGCCCGAGTCCTTGTGGTACTCACAGTAGAGTGTGAAGTCCTGATTTTTCTTGGACTTCATTGGTTGGGCCGGTCGCAAGAACTGTGGGTCCGCAAGGAGGACCTCACTTGGCGACATGGTGATCTCGGTCCAGTTGCGGTCCCGAGAATCCTTTTTTGATGCCCGACTGTCTCGGGCGGGGTTGTAGTTCCTTGAGTCGAACGTGTTGGTTCGCGGGAAATACGGTTTGGAAATGTCACGATTTCCAACGTCCCGGTTGCATTTATTGTTACGCTTGGACCCTTGGTGGGACGTTTCAGCTTGGGGCTTTGCCTTTGCGACGTGCGGTTCGAGTGACCGCTGCGTCTGGGCGTATGTCTTGACCGCGGTCATGACATCCTCCTATTTTTTGGGCAAGCCCTCCTTGCCAGAGATGGTCATGATCATCTCTCTGTCTTTGACGGCCCGGATGAAGTGGTTTCGTGCCATCTGGTCTGCCACGTCACCTATCTCCAGGCACTCTTTATTATATCGGACGACGAATGCCTCGAGCGATTCGTCGTCCCTTCGCCAGATGTTCATGACGTCCAACGAATCACGTTCGTGGCGTCGCTGCTGGCTAAAATGGGCGAGGAACTTGGTACGCAAGTCCTCGAAAGAATCCAGTGATCCCACTGGCAAAGAATCGAACCATGCCCTGGCCAGGCCCGTAAGGGTCTGGGGGAAAAAATTACACCAGTTGGGTTCATCCCACTGGCCGTTGATGCCCGCGCCCATGAAGATGTTCATGTGGTCGTCCGGGTCGGTCGAACCACTGTATTTCCCAACGTTGAATGGGAACTTTGTCGTGGTGACATGGGCGTTGGCAATCCGCGTGCCGAACTTGGAATTTTCGGCCGCTGCCTTTGGCCTGTATGGCTCGTTCGCAGGGCGCTTTGCCGCCCTGAGGTATGTGTTGCGGGGGTGACTGGGAGGAACATAGTTGCGTCCTCCCGGTCTGCTGCTGGTGTCATGTGAATCCCCGCGGTAGGTACAGTCGTCAGGGTCGGTATGACCATACCCTTCGGTGTATGGTTGTGGGCCCAATCGGCTCTGAATGCCTGGGCCGCGTCGGGAGGTTGACCGCCTCCTGTCCTCGCCATGGGGGCCAAGGCGTGTATGAACTGGTCCTCTGGTGTGGGACCCGTATGAGGAATCGTCCTCGTTGAGGGTGTGGACCGAACAGTAAGATGATCCGCGGTCTTCACGTCGACTTCTTGAAGCCGGGCGTGAATGTATCCTGCCGTCGTATTGTAAAATACGCTCAGCAGGGGTGTGCGGTGCTGGGGTAGACCCAGCTCGTACATTCGCTTCCGTACAAGCGCGGTTGTATGCTGCTGTCAGCAGGGCTGCCTGCTGCTCGTACCAGGTATGAACGGTCATGCCTGGTGGGATCACAGATGCGAACTGTGATAAGTCATGTCCAAACATAAAGGAGGGACTCCTTTGTGTGGACGTGCCGATGTGTCCGGGTTGGGAGGTCGAGGCATTGACCCCTACCGGAGGTGGGATTGGGGGATTTGGATTATCCGCAGTGTTGTTTTGGTGATCAGTCATGATCTTGAGAGAGGGAAAAGGATAGATTAGGAAATGCTAAGAGTAGCGGTGGGCGCCAATGATGAAACAATGGTTAACCGGGCAGGGTTAACACACTGGTCTCGTCAAGAAGGGTCACTCCCTTCCTCTCGAGGATCGCTGGCTGATCACCGGTGGTCGATCTCCTGCACAAGGAAACAAGCCGTGACTCGTAACAAGGAGGATGGGGTGGGGGGTGCTCCTTGTTACCACTCTCCGGCGTGAGAATCAGTAGTTTGCTTGAGAAGCAAAGTAAGATAGTAGTAGTAGTGGGAGAGTGGTGAAGAGATACCTCAAACCTGGTTTGGGGTTGGTATTTATAGCCGAGGAGTGAAGGAGGATGATGATGGATGGACTGACGACGTGCTGCACCTTTGCAGGTGTGTCAGGCTTGTCGGTTGTGGAGGTTACGCCACGTCAGTCCATTGCTTACGTAGCTCTGACAGGTAACTGCCATTGGTGCCACTTGTACTGTGGTGTCAGTCCCACTTGTTGAGTGCATAGGACGCGGTGCAAGCCGCATCGCTATATGCAGTAACGTCTGAAGTTACCGCGTCTCCTACTTGCGATCAAGGAATACGCGAGATGCGGTGCTAGCCGCATCGTCGTCCGCGGAGACTATTTGCCTGCATCCCTTGTCGTGACGAAAATGCCCATATGGTGCGGTGCCAGCCGCATCGTTATGTTCATCTTCTTCTATGCCCAAGGTAAGGCTTTCTTGTATTGATAGAAGTGTTCACTGGATGCGGTGCGAGGCCGCATCGTTGTGAATACTTCCGTTTTCATACACCAGATGTGATGCTATGTCGCATCACTCTACCGTTCTTATGTTCCATGTAAGTCCTCCTTCGTTACTAGATAGATTGGATTCAACCTTTGTGCCGACGCGTACTCGCATGGGCACAAGCAGGTTGCTAGCTAGTGGGGGTTTTGATAAGGGTAATGGTCACTCGCGGTCGATGCTGACGCGAGATCTGGGACCATACCCCTTCAATATGGTAACTATCATTGTACACTAAATTCATCAGTATAGTTATTAAATACGTTTTGAGGTTAAAATGAGAACTCATATATTTCGTGTGAACCACGAAAACTTGGTCTAAATCTTGCAAATTCAATCTTTTTCACACGTGTCATTATATTAGAATATAACATTAAAAAATAGATTTACGTGTTTAATATACATATATTCAAAAATTAAAAAAAATATTCACATGTGTAAAAATAATTTTGTGAGTAATTTAGAGAGGGGGTGTGAATTAATTGAAGAGAAAATTCTTTTTTAATGTTGTATTTTAGTAATATAATAATAAGATAACTTTTTTATTGTTTTTTTTTCACGAGTTCTGTAACACCCCGAAAACGGGTTTGATAGTCAACCCACGTTAATATTAATGAACGGGTAAAATACCGTTAATGGTAAAAAGTAACCCGGTAAATATTCGGATTTAAATAAATAAACATAATTTTAAATAAAAGAGAATAAATGTTTTTTAGGAAATAAAGTTCGTAAGAGCCCGAGCTAACGGGACTTAAAAATAAAACGGTTTATAACTCCCGAAACCCATTAAACTAACTAGGAATAATTAACCTAGTTAGTAACGAGTAATTAAGTAAAAACTAGAAAGAAAAATAAGAACTAGTGAACCTTTTATAAAAGGTTGGAACAAAAGGGACCAAAGTTGTAACAAAAGAAACTTGTGTTTATAAACAAAAATTTTACACACAACACACACATTGTGTGTGTGTGGATCATACATCAGGAGCAAGAACAAGAGCTCAAACCCTAGTTCACCCAAAATCAACAAATTGAAGGTCAAATCTAGCCCAAATCAAATGCATGAACACAAATTTGTGATCACCTAAGCTTGGGGATCATAAGGTATGTAGAATTTCGATGATTTGTGAAGTTGTGAAATATGAAGAAACATCATAATCTACGAATTAGGTGTGAATCATAGAGGTTATGGCTAAATTGTGATGTGTACTTGCTTAGAAACAAAACCCTAAGTGTGAATAATACATATGTTGCCATGATTTGAATGCCTAGATGAATTACCACATTTAGATAAGTGAGTTTTACTAATATGATAAAATTTATGATATAATCATGTTAGAATCATCATATTGGATAGTAGAAGAAAGGTACTTGAAAAAATTATAAGTTGAGTGTATGTTCATACAAGAATTAAAATGGGTTTTTTTATATGTTATGATAAAATCGGTAATTTCATCCATGTAAATAGATGTATGTAATTATGTTATACACTAGTTTATATGAAAAACTTGATTAGATAAGGTGTTCGAATGAATGCTAGTGGTATGATGAAACGGGTCTCACTTATAGAGGAGAACCCTTAGTTCTTGTGAAAATAAATAAATAAGTTAGATTTTAATAATCACTTGAACTAGTTGAAGTATTGGAAATATAATGAACCGGATTAAAAAATTTGTTAAACGGTGGCTTAAAAGAACGCCTACCGGGTGATTTGAGAAATGCCTAAACTAGTTGATAAACTTGAATGTGCATTTTATATACTAATGGGCATTTGACTTTTTGAAAGTCAAACTGACCATTTATAAGATTGAATGATAATTTTTATATGAAATACGTAAGGTGGAATAGTCATAATTGATAATGACTAATCTAACCGTCTTACAAATTATAGTGATAGTTTGACGCTTAACAAGCTACATGGAAGCTCGGGAAGGAAGCGAGTCAAACGGATTGAGCACGCGGAAAAGAATAACCGGATGCAAGGTAAGAAAAGCTTACACCTTCTAGAATAGAATACTTACTTGTATAATAGATAGCATTGTGAATAATAAAATGGACATGGTTTTCGCGGGCATTTTGTTAATAAAATAGTTATTGATAGCAAACAGGTCCGTTATTTGCAAAACTGTTTCGGGGTCTTAAACACTTAGTTCTGATTCAATATTTGGTCAGAAGTGGTATAACAATATAAATGATGATTGGTAATTTTTATAAATTTTTCGAAAGTTATTTAACCTGGTTTTTGCGGAGGTTTTGTCAACAAAATAGTTGTTGATAGCATTCAGGTCCGTATTTGAAGAAATTGTTTCGGTGTCTTAAACACTTGGTTCTGATTCAATATTAGGTCAGAAGTGGTATAACAATATAAATAATGATTGGTAATTTTTATAAAATTTTTGGAAGTTGTTTAACGTGGTTTTCGTAGACGTTTTGTCAACAAAATAGTTGTTGACAACATGCAGGTCCGTATTTGCAAAAATTGTTTCGGGGTCTTAAACACTTAGTTTTGACTCAATATTTGGTCAGAAGTGGTATAACAATATAAAGATGATTGGTAATTTTTATAAATTTTTCGGAAGTTGTTTAACGTGGTTTTTGTGACACCCCAGGATAACCGGGAAAACCATACAACTTAACTAGCTTCCTCAGTGAGTGCCATCAAATTTCGGGACGAAATTTCTTTCAACTTGGGGATGATGTGACAACTCGAAATTTAGAACCTTTCTTGTATCTTGATGTAACTTGCTTGAAACATTTCGTGACTAGTAACTTGTTAATGTGATAACATAAGTGAACATTTTATGTGACTATGTGCTTGCTTGTACGTATGGTATATATGTATGTATATTACGTGAACCGAGAACCCGACTCGAGACCGTGAGGTCTCGAGTGAACAGTATAGCCGGTTGGGCCTTTGGGCCGTAAACCCCTTCTATCGACTTGTAAGCCCATTAGGGTACACCACCTTAGAACTAGTATATAACCTTGGGGATTATGCAACCTTGCAATCTTCTTGAACAACACACACACTCATACTCTCACTCTTTCCCCTCTCACCAAAACCGAACACCACTCCTCATTCTCGAATCTTTGGACGTTTGGATCGGCTCACACTCAATCGGTTAGAAGCCACACACGCACCTCACCAACCGGTTAGTACTTATGGTGTTTTGATTGATGTTTATTGTTGTTAAATGATAAAAGGAATGTTAGGATGTTTATTGTGTTTAAATGTTAGTGTTTGCATGATGATATGTGGTTACTTGGTTGTTGTTTAATCCATGATGTAAGGGTAATGTTTCGGTTAAGTGTTTATGCTATAAAGGGTCACCATACTTGATTTGTAAATGAAAAACCATGGTCTAAACGATTATGTGTGGTCATAAATAATATTCCGGTTCAATGATGATGGAAGTATCGATTACATGCTTGTCTTATGAATTGTTGCATATATTGTTGCTTGGAAAATGGGTTTGATGTTAGCTTAGAAACTATAGTCTTGACCGAATATGCATAAAGTTTGAATGAAGGTTATTTATGCTTTGAATGTTTGAAGAACATGAAAAACTTGTTGAATATCATATGAATGTGTGTTGAATATTTGAATTCTGCCATGTTTGATCCATTTTAGCAAATGTTTAGACAAGAAAACATGTTTAAGTGGATAGTACACAAATAGGGTGCATGCAATTGGAATGTTATTGGATAGTACAACTGTGCAGAATCAGCAACTGTTGGGGAGTCGAGAACCCCTAGTTGCGACTCGAAATCTCCAGGTTACGACACCGGTTGCGAGTCAAGAACACCTGGTTGCGACTCGCAACCACAGCATGATGAACCGAGACCACAGGTTGCGAGTCCCGTTGCGACTCGAGACCTCAGCATGACGAGCCGAGACCATAGTTACGACATAGGTTGCGACTCGAAACCTTAGCATGATCAGCCGAGACTGCGGTTGCGACTCGCAACCACCTATGATCAGCACAAACAGCATGACTCGAAACCATGATTGCGAGTCCGGTTGCGACTCGAGACCACGCTTATTGGACTTGCTTAGTTACGGGCCTTAGTTAATGGGCCAGCCTTATGGACTTCTGTGTTACTGTTGACGTATTGTTTGGGCCTGTTATCACGAGCCCAACTGTTAGGGCCTCACACTTAGACTTTGGGTTGTATATGACTGATAACTGTGAACTGTTGATGTTAAACGTGTTTGCCATGATCAATACCTGTGAACAATACGTGTTGAACATTCGTGCACTGCTTGGCTTGAATCTGATACGAATAATATCTGTGATAGGACCTAATTGATTACCTACAATTCGATTAACTTTTCTGTGTTACTGCCGAGCAAACCAAGGTGAGTTCACACCCTCTACAAAGCATGGGATTCCCTGGGCTGGGAACGGGGTAAAGGAACGTGGATTCCTCGTCCTCCTTGGGTAGGACGGTGTTGGTTCAGGAATGTAATTCCTCGTCCTGGTGGACGGATAACTCGTACTAGACTAAAACTCTATCACGAAGTCCCTCCTTTATATATCGACTTAATCGCCGGGCCAATGGCGAGCGGGTCATTAGTTAGATAGCGCTATTTAGGTCTGACAAACCTCACACCGTGCCGCAGAGGGCGGGCGTGAACTAATGGATCTGGGGCACGTCAATGATGATAGACATTGATGTTTTCAGGGCACATAAACATGACTACAGTCAGCAGTCGATATGGTAACGAGTCTAGTGTACGCATGGGGTAGCCCCCACGGCCGAAATGCCTGATAACTAACAAGGGGTAGCCCCCACGGCTGGAATGCCGGAGTAACTGGGAATGAACAAGTCACGTTTTTTAAACTATGGGGTAACCCCCACGGCAGGATGCCAGTTAAGGGAAACTGTTTTCGAAACAACTAAAACGAACACCCAACTGTGAACTCACTCAACTAGTTGTTGACTCGTTACTACATGCTTTGCAGGACCATAGGTACTCAGCTGGAGCTTGCATGGAGGAGGGTCGTTGTGGGACACGGATCGCTGCGTGTCATGTTCTATTTGAAAACATTTGAACTGATGTTATAACTTTAAACTTATGCTTCCGCTTGCAACTTAAACTTGGTTTTGTTGGAACACCAATCGTATTGGTTAAACTTTTATGACTATTTATATGCTTGTTCAGTATGATTGGTGGCTGGATCCTGGTCAGTCACGCCTCCAAGCGGTAGTACCCCGCGGGTGGATTTTTGGGGGTGTGACAGATTGGTATCAGAGCCATTGGTTATAGTGAACTTGGTTTTAATAAAGGAGAAATGTTTTTGTTAAAACCAGACTATAACCGGTATAGTGCTCAACGGTCCACAACGACGCTCCACTCCACATGCAAGGCTCGACATTCTAGGTGATATGATATGTGTATATTGCCTACTTGTTAGATACATAGTACATTGCCCATGGTATGCTTGATTAGTATAACTACTGTTGTTTGAACACGTGCGTGCTTACTCTGTCCTACTATCGTACCTTCGCGAACCTCTCTCACTCGTATTACTCTTGTTATGAAGAATCATGTCTGGACGCGTTAACATGACACAAGCCCAGTTGACGGCTTTGATCAACGAGCGAGTTGTCGCAGCACTCGCTGCCGCACACGCAGGAGGTATTTCCTGCAGCCCGAACTTATCCTAGGATCTTTAGGATCCTACTCTCGTGAACCAACCTTTGTGTTAAACTCTGTCTTTCTTTCACCTACCTTAGGTCAATATGCTCAGGCACCGGTGTGCACTTTTAAGACCTTTATGGACTGCCGACCCACTACTTTTAGCGGAACTGAAGGAGCAGTAGGTCTCCTACACTGGTTTGAGAAACTAGAATCTGTGTTCGAAATGTGTGAATGCCCTGAAGCGCGCAGGGTGAAGTATGCTACTGGTACTCTCGAGGGTTTGGCCCTCACGTGGTGGAATGCTCAAGTGCAAATGCTGGGGTTGGTTGCTGCCAACGCCACCCCATGGGAAACTTTCAAGGAAATGATCAGGGAGGAATACTGCAGCCGCGATGATATCCATAAGTTGGAAGATGAGTTCTACAACCTCAAGATGACGGGGTCAGAGATTGAGGCGTATACTAAGAGATCGCATGAGCTTGCCTTGTTGTGTCCTACTATGGTGGACCCTCCGTATAAGCGAATTGAACTTTATCTCAAGGGCTTGGTGCCAGAGATCCAAAGTCATGTGACTTCAGCAAACTTGACTACTATCCAGCAGGTTGTTCAGTTGGCTCACCGTCTTACTGATCAGGCGGTGGAGCAGAACAAATTACCAAAGCGCATAGGTGCTGCAACTACTTCTGGTACCTCTAGTGGGGACAAACGGAAATGGGATGGAACTTCAAGCAGGGGTTCAACTTCTGTGCAATCTCAGTCTCAGCAGAGAAAGACTGACGACCACAAGAGCCCCAGTCAGCAATCGTCTGGTGGTCAAAGTCATGGTGGGTACAAGGGGAATCACCCCAAATGCAATCGTTGCAACCTACACCACAGTGGGCCATGCACCAGGGGCAACTGTCATCGGTGCAACAAGCCTGGTCATGTTGCAAAGGATTGCAGGAGCGCATACCCCGCCAATCAGAATCGTCAGCAACCTCAGCAGAACCAGCGACAGCAGCAGGGTAACAACAAAGGGTGCTTTCAGTGTGGAGCTGAAGGCTACTTCAAGAAAGATTGTCCCCAACTGAACCAGAACAAAAACAACACCAATCAGGGGAATGGTAACAATGGGAATCATAACAACAACAATGGTGCCAGGGGACGAGTGTTCGTGATTGGTCAAGGTGAAGCAAGGAATGATCCCAACGTGGTGACGGGTAAGTTCCTTCTCGACGACTTTTATGTTACAGTCTTATTTGATTCGGGTGCCGATACTAGCTATGTGTCACTAGAAGTTAGTAAAATGCTTAAGCGTATCCCAACACCCCTGAGCGACAAGCACACTGTAGAGCTAGCAAATGGTAAGAGTTTGGAGGCCTCGCACGTAGTCAAGGGTTGCCAACTTGTCCTCGCTAACCAGACCTTCTCTATTGACCTCATTCCTATCGTCTTGGGTAGTTTCGACGTTGTCATTGGGATGGATTGGTTATCCCAACACCGAGCAGAGATTCTTTGCAACGAGAAGATCGTTCGTATTCCGGGTTCCGGTAGTGAACCACTTATGATTCGTGGCGACAAGAGAAGTGCTGTTGAGAACATCATCTCTCTTCTTAAGGCCCAGAAGTGCTTACGAAAGGGCCACACTGCGATTTTGGCTCTCGTTACTGATACCACAGAGAAAGAGAAGAAGCTAGAGGATTTTCCAGTTGTACGTGACTATCCTGAGGTATTCCCTGAGGAATTACCTGGTCTTCCGCCCCATCGCCAAGTCGAGTTTCAGATCGAATTAGCTCCTGGAGCTGCGCCTATAGCACGTGCACCTTATCGTTTAGCTCCATCAGAGTTGGAAGAACTCTCCACGCAACTACAAGAACTCTTGGATAAGGGTTTTATTCGTCCTAGCTCATCGCCTTGGGGAGCTCCAGTACTTTTTGTGAAGAAGAAGGACGGTACCTTCAGAATGTGTATCGACTATCGTGAACTCAACAAGGTGACTGTGAAGAACCGTTATCCTCTACCGCGCATTGACGACTTGTTCGACCAGTTGCAGGGGTCGAGCTACTATTCAAAGATCGATCTGAGATCGGGATATCACCAGCTGAGAGTTCGAGAAGAGGATGTCTCTAAGACAGCCTTTAGGACTCGATATGGGCACTATGAGTTTTTGGTCATGCCGTTTGGGCTGACGAACGCACCCGCAGTTTTCATGGACTTAATGAACCGAGTTTGCAAGCCGTATCTGGACAAATTCGTTATAGTCTTCATCGACGACATCCTGATCTATTCTAAGAGCAAAGAGGAGCACGAACAGCATCTACGACTTATTTTGGAACTCCTTCGAACAGAACAGCTTTACGCAAAGTTCTCGAAATGCGACTTCTGGCTTCGAGAGGTCCATTTCCTAGGACACGTGGTGAACAAGGATGGGATTCACGTTGATCCATCCAAAGTGGACTCTATTAAGAACTGGCCTGCACCTCGTACACCAAAGGAAATTCGCCAATTCTTGGGATTGGCAGGTTACTACA
This sequence comes from Helianthus annuus, assembly GCF_002127325.2. NCBI lineage: Eukaryota > Viridiplantae > Streptophyta > Magnoliopsida > Asterales > Asteraceae > Helianthus > Helianthus annuus. The sequence goes on from NC_035441.2 coordinate 177,329,476, forward strand.
GGAGATTCATTAAGGATTTTTCAAAGATCGCGCAGCCTCTCACCTCGCTAACACAGAAAGGCGTTGTTTATCATTGGGGAAATGCACAAGAGTTAGCTTTTCAGCATCTAAAGGATAGACTGTGTAGTGCACCTATCCTTTCACTGCCAGAGGGCACAGAAGATTTTGTGGTTTACTGTGATGCATCGATTCAAGGTCTTGGTTGTGTATTGATGCAACGAGATAAGGTCATAGCTTACGCCTCACGACAACTCAAAGTTCACGAGAAGAACTACACTACGCATGATTTAGAGCTGGGAGCTGTTGTTTTCGCACTTAAGTTATGGCGGCATTACCTGTACGGAACCAAGTGCGCCATCTACACCGACCACAGGAGCCTAGAGCACATATTCAAGCAGAAGGAACTGAATATGCGGCAACGACGATGGGTCGAGCTGCTAAATGATTACGAGTGCTCCATCAGGTATCACCCGGGCAAGGCCAATGTTGTGGCAGACGCCCTAAGTCGAAAGGACACCGCGCCTAAGCGCGTAAGAGCTCTACAACTCACGATCCATTCTAGTCTACCTTCGCAAATACGAGCTGCTCAGATAGAAGCACTGAAACCAGAAAACGTTAGAGCCGAAGCCCTACGCGGGTCAAGGCAACGCTTAGAACAGAAGGAAGACGGTGCTTACTACGTAACAGGACGCATTTGGGTCCCACTCTATGGCGACTTACGAGAACTTGTAATGGACGAAGCACACAAATCTCGCTACTCGGTACACCCTGGTTCGGACAAGATGTACCACGATATTAAAACTACGTATTGGTGGCCTAGCATGAAGGCCCACATAGCAACTTACGTCAGCAAGTGTTTGACTTGTGCGCGAGTCAAGACGGAATATCAGAAACCCTCAGGCCTACTGCAACAACCAGAGATACCACAATGGAAATGGGAGCAAATTTCCATGGATTTCGTTACTGGCCTACCAAGATCTCAGCGCGGAAACGATACTATCTGGGTGATTATGGATCGACTCATGAAATCCGCACACTTTTTGGCAATTAAGGAAACAGATAAATTCTCCACTCTAGCGGAGATATATCTCAAGGAAGTTGTTTCGAGGCACGGGGTGCCCACTTCTATCATCTCTGATCGAGATGCACGTTTTACTTTGGAACTGTGGCAGGCAATGCACAAGTCTTTTGGCTCACGTCTAGATATGAGCACAGCGTATCACCCACAGACGGACGGGCAGTCCGAGCGCACTATCCAGACATTAGAAGACATGCTTCGTGCTTGTGTAATCGACTTTGGCAACAGCTGGGAGAAGCATCTGCCACTTGTGGAATTTTCATACAATAACAGCTACCACACCAGCATCAAAGCTGCTCCGTTTGAGGCATTGTACGGACGTAAATGCCGGTCACCTCTTTGTTGGGCAGAGGTGGGGGATAGTCAAATCACTGGTCCAGAACATGTGGTAGACACTACTGAGCGGATCGCTCAAATACGACAACGCATGGCGGCCGCTCGAGACCGTCAGAAGGCCTACGCCGATAAGGGCAGAAAACCACTTGAGCTCCAGGTTGGGGAGCGGGTATTACTCAAAGTTTCACCCTGGAAGGGTGTGGTTCGTTTTGGTAAACGAGGCAAACTCAACCCACGATACGTTGGACCTTTTGAAATCATTGAGAAAATAGGCAAGGTGGCCTACAGACTGAACTTACCAGCAGAACTCGGTGCAGTTCACAACGTTTTCCATGTGTCGAATCTGAAGAAGTGTCTGTCAGATGAGACCCACGTGGTTCCTCTGAAGGAACTCACGATCGACGAACAGTTGAAGTTCGTCGAGGAACCAGTCGAAATCACGGACCGGGATGTTAAGGTCCTCAAGAGCACTAGGATACCTCTCGTTCGAGTTCGTTGGAACTCACGTCGCGGCCCAGAGTTCACCTGGGAGCGCGAAGATCGGATGAAACAAAAGTATCCCCAACTGTTTGCGAACAGTACAACCACTACTGAGGCTGAAGCTACGGAATTTCGGGACGAAATTCCAGATCAACGGGGGGTGGATGTGACACCCCAGGATAACCGGGAAAACCATACAACTTAACTAGCTTCCTCAGTGAGTGCCATCAAATTTCGGGACGAAATTTCTTTCAACTTGGGGATGATGTGACAACTCGAAATTTAGAACCTTTCTTGTATCTTGATGTAACTTGCTTGAAACATTTCGTGACTAGTAACTTGTTAATGTGATAACATAAGTGAACATTTTATGTGACTATGTGCTTGCTTGTACGTATGGTATATATGTATGTATATTACGTGAACCGAGAACCCGACTCGAGACCGTGAGGTCTCGAGTGAACAGTATAGCCGGTTGGGCCTTTGGGCCGTAAACCCCTTCTATCGACTTGTAAGCCCATTAGGGTACACCACCTTAGAACTAGTATATAACCTTGGGGATTATGCAACCTTGCAATCTTCTTGAACAACACACACACTCATACTCTCACTCTTTCCCCTCTCACCAAAACCGAACATCACTCCTCATTCTCGAATCTTTGGACGTTTGGATCGGCTCACACTCAATCGGTTAGAAGCCACACACGCACCTCACCAACCGGTTAGTACTTATGGTGTTTTGATTGATGTTTATTGTTGTTAAATGATAAAAGGAATGTTAGGATGTTTATTGTGTTTAAATGTTAGTGTTTGCATGATGATATGTGGTTACTTGGTTGTTGTTTAATCCATGATGTAAGGGTAATGTTTCGGTTAAGTGTTTATGCTATAAAGGGTCACCATACTTGATTTGTAAATGAAAAACCATGGTCTAAATGATTATGTGTGGTCATAAATAATATTTCGGTTCAATGATGATGGAAGTATCGATTACATGCTTGTCTTATGAATTGTTGCATATATTGTTGCTTGGAAAATGGGTTTGATGTTAGCTTAGAAACTATAGTCTTGACCGAATATGCATAAAGTTTGAATGAAGGTTATTTATGCTTTGAATGTTTGAAGAACATGAAAAACTTGTTGAATATCATATGAATGTGTGTTGAATATTTGAATTCTGCCATGTTTGATCCATTTTAGCAAATGTTTAGACAAGAAAACATGTTTAAGTGGATAGTACACAAATAGGGTGCATGCAATTGGAATGTTATTGGATAGTACAACTGTGCAGAATCAGCAACTGTTGGGGAGTCGAGAACCCCTAGTTGCGACTCGAAATCTCCAGGTTACGACACCGGTTGCGAGTCAAGAACACCTGGTTGCGACTCGCAACCACAGCATGATGAACCGAGACCACAGGTTGCGAGTCCCGTTGCGACTCGAGACCTCAGCATGACGAGCCGAGACCATAGTTACGACATAGGTTGCGACTCGAAACCTTAGCATGATCAGCCGAGACTGCGGTTGCGACTCGCAACCACCTATGATCAGCACAAACAGCATGACTCGAAACCATGATTGCGAGTCCGGTTGCGACTCGAGACCACGCTTATTGGACTTGCTTAGTTACGGGCCTTAGTTAATGGGCCAGCCTTATGGACTTCTGTGTTACTGTTGACGTATTGTTTGGTCCTGTTATCACGAGCCCAACTGTTAGGGCCTCACACTTAGACTTTGGGTTGTATATGACTGATAACTGTGAACTGTTGATGTTAAACGTGTTTGCCACGATCAATACCTGTGAACAATACGTGTTGAACATTCGTGCACTGCTTGGCTTGAATCTGATACGAATAATATCTGTGATAGGACCTAATTGATTACCTACAATTCGATTAACTTTTCTGTGTTACTGCCGAGCAAACCAAGGTGAGTTCACACCCTCTACAAAGCATGGGATTCCCTGGGCTGGGAACGGGGTAAAGGAACGTGGATTCCTCGTCCTCCTTGGGTAGGACGGTGTTGGTTCAGGAATGTAATTCCTCGTCCTGGTGGACGGATAACTCGTACTAGACTAAAACTCTATCACGAAGTCCCTCCTTTATATATCGACTTAATCGCCGGGCCAATGGCGAGCGGGTCATTAGTTAGATAGCGCTATTTAGGTCTGACAAACCTCACACCGTGCCGCAGAGGGCGGGCGTGAACTAATGGATCTGGGGCACGTCAATGATGATAGACATTGATGTTTTCAGGGCACATAAACATGACTACAGTCAGCAGTCGATATGGTAACGAGTCTAGTGTACGCATGGGGTAGCCCCCACGGCCGAAATGCCTGATAACTAACAAGGGGTAGCCCCCACGGCTGGAATGCCGGAGTAACTGGGAATGAACAAGTCACGTTTTTTAAACAATGGGGTAACCCCCACGGCAGGATGCCAGTTAAGGGAAACTGTTTTCGAAACAACTAAAACGAACACCCAACTGTGAACTCACTCAACTAGTTGTTGACTCGTTACTACATGCTTTGCAGGACCATAGGTACTCAGCTGGAGCTTGCATGGAGGAGGGTCGTTGTGGGACACGGATCGCTGCGTGTCATGTTCTATTTGAAAACATTTGAACTGATGTTATAACTTTAAACTTATGCTTCCGCTTGCAACTTAAACTTGGTTTTGTTGGAACACCAATCGTATTGGTTAAACTTTTATGACTATTTATATGCTTGTTCAGTATGATTGGTGGCTGGATCCTGGTCAGTCACGCCTCCAAGCGGTAGTACCCCGCGGGTGGATTTTTGGGGGTGTGACAGTTTTCGCGGACGTTTTGTCAACAAAATAGTTGTTGACAACAAGCCGGTCCGTACTTGCAGAAATTGTTTCGGGGTCTTAAACACTTAGTTTTGACTCAATACTTGATCAGAAGTTGTATAACAATATAAATGATGAATGGTAATATTATGTATTGTTAAGTGTTATAAATACAGGCAAGCGGAAAGTACGAGCATGTTTTGCCAAGGTTGGCGAAAGGTAATGCAATGTATTAAAAATGAGTCAATGTTGACCCGTGCCAGGTACGCACAAGGAATGATACTCTTGTGAAGGGTACATGTACCAACCATAATATGGATTATGGTTGGAGTAAATAAGGGGCTGTTTGGCAACATCTGAACCAATAAGTGCTGAATGAATAAGAGGTCTGAATAGCTAAGAGGCTCTGAACCATTAAGTGCTGAATCAGTAGAGTACTGTTTGGTTGCACCTCTGAATGACTATGTAAAATGACATTTTTACCCCTCTAAACTACTTATATATCTGATCATACGTATATATAAAAATCCGAACATCAAACTTCGCAGTTTCACAACATCATAAATAATAAATAATTGCAACAAAATCAATATACCAATATAACCAAACAATTAGCAATTTGTTTTTAATCATACATATATACAAAATATATAAAAAAATGCACATTATACATACTAGGGCTTGAAATCTTGAATCGATACTGTTAAACCATGAAAGTTGTGCCATATTCAAACTCCTGCACTCAAGATTGCACTCAAGATTGAAGGTTTGGATTTTGGAATGTGAGAAAACAGATCAGAAATTGCAAATGAAGCTCAACTGAAAGAAATCGAGTGCATCCACTCCAAATATAGACCAACATACATGGTGTGTGTATTACAACCCTACCAGATACGCCTCAGAAACCTCAAATCGGTCTTAAAATCCTGTGCGATTTCTCTCACCAGACGTTGAAACGGAAGCTTCCGGATCAACAGCTCAGTGCTCTTCCGCAACGGTTCCTGGCCGGAATCTGTGCAGCTTCTTCACTCCTCCGGTCGCCGGAGCTGATTTTTTGGCGGCTTTTGTCACCAGTGGTTTCCGAGGAGCTTTTCCGCCGTTTGATTTGCGGGCGGTTTGCTTTCTTCACGGCATTTTTTGATGTTTGAATAATACGAGATTGATTGATGTTTGAAGGAGCTGTGGAGGAGATGGGAGGAGCTGTGGAGGAGATGGGAGGAAGGGGTATGTATGTCCAGTGTTTCATTCAGCGACTTTTCAAATCTGAACCATTCAGATCTGAATGGAACCATTAAGAGGTAAGGGTTTTGTGAACCAAACAACTCAGCCTCTGACCGATTCAGAGGTAAGCTCTGAATGGATTCATTCAGATGTAAACAAACAGCCCCTAAGAGTTTTTTTCAATAAGAGTTGATAAAATTATAGTTTTGACATAAATGCCCATAACGTGTCAAACGTGTATATAACTTAAGAATTGGTAAAAGAACCATGAAAACTAATAAGATATGATCCGGCTAATGGATCGTATTAGTAAACATTAAAGAGTTACTAAAAATGGTTGTGCATATAGGGATATGGTACAAACCCATAACGGGTTAAATAATTCGGTTTAAGAACCGGAAATTTGAATTCGAAGGAAACAAGAATTTTGAATAATGGATGAATTAATTGGATGGAAATATGTTTATAACTTGTTGTGAAAATGTCAAAACTAACTTTTATGTTGGTTTTGATTTTAGGAATATCTTATGGAACTCCGGATGAGGATCAAGCAAGAAAGAAAAACCGAACACATGTCTCGAAGCTTCCGCAACGATCTTATTTTGTTCAAGTTTAAAAAGTGGATATTGTAAGCACTTGAAATTATATTTTGGAATGTTTTTAAATATGTAAGAAGTTTAACTTGAAAAAGTTTTTGTAAGCTTGCATTTTCGTATAAAATGCGTGTTTAGTATTATAATCTTGATTAATAGAGACGGTCTTACAAGTTCTCACTCTCTCACAATACTTAAAAGTAGTTAAGATAGCATCCTCTACGTTCCTATTTCCTAATCTTGTATCTACTTTACTCATATATTAGCATTTTATGTATATAATAATATGGAAAAAAACATTCAAGAAATAAACGATACACGAATCAAATCTGAGTAGTGGCGGACTTAAGGGTGTTACCAGGGGTAGTACGGGCTACTCCTCAACCCCTTCTCCATAGTGTAAAAATACCCATTAACTCCATTTCCGTAGTGTAAAAATACCCCTCAACTCTATTTCTGTTATATAAAGGATACCCCTGATCCTAAAAAAAATTAGGATACTCCTAACTTTTTGGGCTAGTTTCGTGAGCATATGCCTTTTGTGCTCACGTATCTTTGAAAAATGCCTTTTCATCCCCCAAAATTATGTATAGATTATATGGCAACCAAATTCTTGTATTCACCTTTTCTTTCAGGTAACTCACGGTTTATGTAGGTTTCAAACTGAAAAATGATACACGAGGAAATATATATACGCAATTATAAAGTCACGTATCCTATTAGTAAAAATGTAGATATATTTTGTCATAACTCTAAATTATATTATAATACTATACAAAAATAAAGTACTTTCATGATCATTTTCCAATTAACTTTGTACCCCCATCCCCCCTTTTCAGCTACATGTCCCTCATTTCACTTGCTTAGTCATTATTAGTGGTTCATATCACCGCACGGTAACTGACGACAAGTTTGATCACACATGTTTTACATGTTTTATAAAGTGTTACGAAGATTCTCGGAACCCTAGCAAGCCATACCACAATTCTTTTGTACCATCAATAGTTTCCGCTTTCTTTGACATTTTCATTTGATATATTTTATGTCGGGTATCCGTATATATTGTATTCCTAACCGGTTTATATATATACAATGGTCCCGTTTACAAGGTGTCACATACTTTGTCGTATCGTACCATGTAATGTGTTCATACCTTACTACATTTTTAACATGTATCTTGTTGACTTGGTCAGAGTTGAATAAATTTCTGTTTCGGTCAAATTTGTTGTATGGCCTTGAAAATTACCATTTAAGATTTAACGGGTCCCGGTGTGGATGTTTGTTGACTTTTCAGGGATTTTGGACTTTGACTATTATTAATTAAATAATCCGACGTTAATTTCACTTAAACTTCCAAAAGAGATGGCCCCTCAAAAAAGATACGCCGTGTCCTTTTTTATTTCTTTTGTTTTTAGCTTAGGATTCTGTCCAATCTTTATGACTACGTAAATTGTTTAATATTATTTGGTTTATAAAATATATTATTTTGATTTGGTGTATGATTTTGTAGAATATTAAAAGAAGAGGTTGTGAAAGATAATGGATATCTCTGAAAAGTACTTTTAGTTTGTAAAAATCTATACTATATAATAAAAGAAACCTGTTTTGGGACACTTGTCATTCTCTCATTTAATTGATTAAAATTATTAATAATCCTAATCTTTTATATATTTGAGACTAATTGTATTTTTATTAGATTAACTGACTTTAATTATTTTTATTAGATAAACCAACTTTAATACTATAAGATTTAACATAATTATTTTTATTACATATGGAAGAAGAAAACACAAAGATATAGAACACGACACTTATCCATCATCCATGTATATCCCGATTTCCACCTTACAACATCACTTTATGCTTCTTAAATCAAACACGATATATAGATAATTCAAACTCAACTTTAAATCATCATCCATTATAAAATTTTATGGCTCCACCAACTACTATCTAAATTAATACAAATTTTTATTAATAATAATATTTATCTAAATTAATTCAAATTCTTATTATTGCAAGCTTTTTAAAATGTGTTATTACTTATTTTTCTTCCGAAGCCTAATCCACCGTTTTAACTTTTAATTAATGAAAATGGTCCATGTGAGCATGAATATTATATAGACACCATATAAATAGATTTATTCGAATGTAACAAAAAAAATATAAAACCTTAATATATCAAAAATTTTATAATCAAAATAATGGATCAAGAGTCTTGTGAGCATGAATATTATATACACACATCATGTAGTTAGATATTTACTCGAATGTAACAGAAAATATGATAAAAACATGATATATCAAGAATTTATGATCAAAATAATGGATCAAGAGTCTTGCGAGGATCTATCTATATCTATATAATAAAAGAACCTGTTTTGGGACACTTGTCATTCTCTCATTTAATTGATTAAAATTATTAATAATACTAATAATAATAATAATATTTAATCTAAATTAATACAAATTTTTATTATTAATAATATTTAATCTAATCTAATACAAATTTTTATTATCAATAATATTTAATCAAATCTAATAAGAATTCATAAGAATTCCAAAGTTGCTTTTAAAAAGATAATGTTTTATTCTTTGATATATAAAATTCATTTATTCAACCCGTGTAATACACGGGTTATAACCTAGTATACTATAATTCAACTCAAATAAAAATTAATATACCTATGTCAGGAAATCTCATTATACTATCCTTGAGCTATCTTAATAATATAATTAAATTAAACGTCAAAGTAAAGTGATATATTTGTTTTCATTAACCATTTGCTACGTCGCATTAGTTTATTAATATATTTCATTAACTTATTAAGCTTTAATGTGATCTCATTGATGTTACAACAACTCGTATTAGTGGTTGATATTATATACCAACTATGAATAAAAATTGATATAATTATTTGAGGAGCCTTTCCACTAGCTTATATATTTGGTGTCCCAACCCACTAATCAATATCTAATACATTACATCTCTTTATACGAGTTTAATAGTATATTATGTTAGGACTCGTTAAATGTGCTTTCTTAATCAGGAAAATAAGAATACTTACATTTGTCATCTTACATAGTTAAATGTGTTTTCTTAATCAAGAAAATAAGAATACTCTAAAGATTTGTCATCTTACATAATTTTGATTCTTGAAAAGCTAACCTATTGTATCCTCGTGAATTTTTATACTTGAAAAGTTAAATGTTAGTAGTCAGTCACATGGATACACACCAACTTATTCTAGTGTACCAAATTATTGGACATACAACGCTTAGAGATGATACACACAATAATTTCATGTATATTATGAGTGTATGTTAAATACATGACTATTATTGTACATCACATGAAAATTAATAAAAGTAATATAAACTTAAGGTAATAGATATAGACTTATAAAATAAATACACCTATTTTTTATGGCTGTATTTCATAACTTGATATCATATGATATTGCACATCAAATAGCCTTACATCATGATCTTGTACATCAGATCTAACAAAAGAAACATATTTTCTGACAAGGGTACAGGGGCACTCCTAAAATGAACCCAACTAATCCAAATGAAGCCACCAACAGGGAAATGTTAATAGGCATTATAGTTTATTATAGTTTGGTGGAGATTGATATGATCGGATGGTTTCACTATTGGCACGATAATATAGTGGTCCAAATCTTCCGACTAAAAAAACAAGGAAATGTGATCTCAGTTTTACCCGAATGAACCCAAATTGCAAGGGGCATTTCATGTATTTCATCCAAATGAACCCAAACTATAAGGGGCATTTAAGTTTTTCATCCATCCAAGTTTTCCACTCTCCTTATCACACTCGGGTTCGCCATCCACGCTTTTTATCCTCGATTTCCATCATGAGCGATTTACCCCTCACACTCGGGTTCGCCATCCACGCTTTTTATCCTCGATTTCCATCATGAGCGATTTACGGCAATGTTCTTGCCAGGGGCGGATATAGAGTGTAACAAGAGGTAACTCTTTGCCCTTGACGCTCCGACGGTGGTATAAATTTTGAAAAAAATTGTCGTTTTTCCAATTTCGTTACCCCTTCAGAATTTTTTTTTTTTTTTAAACATTGCCCCTATAATGATTTTCTAGATCCGTCACTAGTTATAACCCAGCCCGATTAACCCAAACCCCCATCCCAAAGGCATCCCCTTCACCCAAATACCTCAAACAGTCAAACTTGCCTAGTTCATGGCTTTTGTCACAAAATGAGATCTCATTCAATAACAAATGGTAACTACCCTCTAGCCAAACAAAAACTAGGTTAAATAAGTATATTCATTAACAAAAATTCATGTTGTGCGACAATCAACATCCCATATCGTCCCTTGATGTCAAAATATGTCGAACAACATGTTACATTTACATTGTTTAGACCTCAAAACCCCTACAATCTAACTCACTCCCTTCCTCTAGTTAGTCAAAAACAGTCATCTTAAACACTCGATCAGCAAAGCTTAGGTGCAGCTTGTTGAGGCGAAGCGGGCGGAGACATCGACGACACATTCTTATGACACGAAAGCGACGACGGCAACACCGGCAATCGATCATCACCCCTCTTCCTCTTCCTGCTGTTCTCCACCTCTTCCACTCCCCTGTTTTCGGTTTTCAATATCGAATCCTTTAATCGTCTAACATCCGATAGCTTAACCGGTTTCAGTAAATAATCCTCTGCCCCTTCCTCCAAACATCTGTCGATGCGTGTTAGGATGTTCTCAGATGACATGATCACTACAGGAATCTCCTTCAACGTTGATGAATTCTGCAAAATCATAATTCAAAAAACGTATAGCTGTTAGATAACCGAAAATAAATTGGTCTTATAAAGTCAAAATTAGGGTTACAAGTTACAAAATACAAACCTTGATTTTCTTTAAGAGCTCGAATCCGGTCATTCCAGGCATAGAATAATCCGTGATAATCATATTTACCTTCAAATCCTGTTATCATAAACAGATTTAATATTATTAATAAAGTGAAACATGAGGAAAATTATGAAATGAAATGAAGAAAGGAACATACATCGAAATGAGTGGAATTGTTGTTGTCTTCTAAGCCTAGATATTGTAAAGCTCTGGATCCGCTATCAACAACAGTGACTTTGAAAGAGGAGACTTTGAGGAGCCTCTCGATGACTTTGCGATCGATGTTGCTGTCATCAACGGCGAGAACGTGTAGCTCTTGATCATTCATCATTTTGTTCATGAAAACTGAAATCAGAAATGAGAGGTGTGTTTTTGATGTGTGAGATTGATTATATGTAGAATGTGAGATATGGAGATATGTGAGTGGGGGTGGGTATATATATGGGGGAAAGAGGAAAGGGGACAGGAAGGAAGAAAGTAGAGATCTTGAGGAGATTGTGAGATCTTGGAAAATCTAAATGGTATAATCACACATGTCTCCTTTATCAGGGTCTGACCCACTGTTTTTCATTTATTCATTTACTATTTTTAACTTAATAATAATAAAATAATAATCAGCTCAAGTCACACGTCTTGACTTCTAAACCGGCAACCACCCAACTTTTTTTTATTTTTTCTGGAAAGTAAGATAAGTATTTGGAGATTGTAAGAATCCTTATGGTGAGAATGATGTTAAATACGTAGATATATATAAACTGAAACTGCAATACTGCATAGAAACGACTACATGATATGTCACAATTATCCGATTTTCAAAAGATGATTGCTCAATATTATTAAAAAGCAAGGTGCTACATTGATTGATTTTTTTATAACGTCACACACCACATGTTAGTATCATCGGTTACCTCATGCGTTTCTTTACGTCGTTTCCTTCCACGTTACCTCCTGCATTCCCTCACATTTCCGCCTCTCACTATCCAAATCGAACTGACAAAATTGATATTACTTTACAAGTTGTATTAGGAATTAGCAATAAAATACGGCTTGCAGCATTGCAACGGTCATCTAGCAGAAGGTTAGTATGTGGTGCAAGACTCTGTTCCTCTTCGCTTTCTCGTTCAGAGATGTCCCTGGCTCACAATCACTGCGGTTTGGGAGGTAGCGCGAAGATAGTCTACCAAGGGATCGTCATTCTATCTTGTTGGAGCATATGGAAAGCTAGGAACAACTTCGTTTTTAATGGTAAAGAAGTAATTGTAGACGATATCTTCAGTGAAATCAGGTCGATAGGTTACCTTTGGTACAAAAATAGATGGAAGGGTAGGACTGTTTCTTGGGATTCTTAGTGTAAATTTGTAAGTATGTGATTTGGATTTGCCGTGTCGCTCGGTTTTGAGCTGGTTGTTTTTTAATGAAATTTACCGTTAAAAAAAATAGTATATTGTTTTTAAATGTCTAAAATCGCTTGAAGATTACAGGGATATCTTAATGATATATTGAATTAAATGATGTATGATAGTGATATGGGCTTTGGGACAAAATTTCTTGTGGAACATTATATTGATGTGTGCTTTGTATATAAAGCCTTGAATTTGTGAATAAACTTTTTCTAACCGAATCATGCATGATTAACGGCCGGGGTAAATTGAAGCTTCTTTGTAATTTCTTTTACGGGGAAGGTTCATTTGATAAGAAAATTTAATTGAGAACAAAAAGAACAAAAAGTAATTTTGTAAAACATTAAATAGTTTTTTCACTTATCTGATTTAATATCATTTTTAACTAATTAATTAGTCATAAAGACTAGTATCCTCCACACTAACTTTTTTTGCCTACACACATCAAAAGTTATCTTACATATTTCGAAATTCATCCTACACGTTGAAATTTATCCTACACAACTTGTAATTTATTCTACACAACTCGTGATTTATCCTACACTTTAAATTATTTTATTTTATGTTTTTGAAAAAATATATATTTTGAAGTTAAGTTACAAAAAATTTAATGTAGATAGCTATTAAAAAGGAAGACTAAAAATTAATGACATATGTAGATTTACCAATGTACCCTTATAGTAACATTAAATACTTATATTAAATGAAGTAAAATAAAACATTCTTATTGGTTAAATTTTTTTTTTCTTCTTACAAAAAATTTCTTCTCATTTGAACTCTCTACTTTCTTTTACATTGTTAAAGTATAAGAATAAAAACAAAAGATGGGTTTTTATTATGATTTTATTTCAGCTTACAAAAGAGTTATATTTTCATCGTCTCTCTTTTTTTTAATTTAAATGATTCTCGACTAATCATAATCATTTTTTACCGACCAACAGAGAATATACTCACATAGGCAAAAAACGAGCACCTCTAGCCAGAGATACATAGCTAAGTACAAAGTTAAGCAAGCACATCAAAATTACATCACTCATTCTAATCTAAAAATTAAAGTTCGCTTTACCTTTGATCCCATGAAAGCATACGCACAAATGTCCTCAAAAACTTTTTCCGCATTGAGGTTGACATTATTAAAAATAGCCATTCCTCGCTTTCTACACGAACCATAAATTAGACGACACAATAACCTGCATCATCATTTTGTATTTTTATGTATCTCCTATCCAGGGGCGGACCCACATTGGTGCCACTGGGGTCCCCGGACCCCAATCTTTTTTAAAAAAATAGTAGATTCGGTATATTAAATTGTATATGGACCCCATAAATACAATTAGGTGGACACCATAGAAATAAAAAGAAAGCTGGTGTAGTGGTAAATCTCCCCCTTTTTCACCAAGAGGTCATGGGTTCAATCCTTGATAAGCCCATTTTTCTTATTTTTTTTTAAAATCTAGTTCAAACCTCACTTTAATTAAAATGGACCCCATTAAAATAAAATCCTGGGTCCGCCACTGCTCGTATCAACAATGAGGAAATCTACACAACTTTTTTTTTGTTATCGAATTTCCGGATAATATCATGTTTTTGCACAATATTTTTATCCTTTCCCATATATCATTTGCGACCCTGCAAATAAGAAGACTAATCATATATTGATTGTGAAGAAATGTGAATTTTTTTTATATTTTGATTAACTCAAAAAGAAAACATAACATCTTTATCTACAGATAGAGATGAGTACAAGCATTAATTAAAAACCAAATAAAAGGCAATTTAAATACATCTTTTGTGTTTAGAGATATGAGATGTCAGATGATTAGAAGCATTTGGAAAGATACAAGGCGCACTATAAATGTGTAATAAACAAAACAAATAAAAAGACTAAACCATTATATATTGTATTTATATTTATTAATGGCCAACTAATACAATACAACTTAGTCATCCGGACAAACTCAAAGGCAAAAGGTCATCCACGCCCTGCAAGCACAGACAACATAACAAGACATGCCCACCATTCCAAAGAAAACCTACCGCCCGAAAGCTCACTTTAGTAAAACCCTTTATACTATTATATAATAATATACGTCTTTAACTCGTTTACTTTTACCAATATAGTTTTTACTAGGTTACAACCCTGTGTATTACACGGGTTGAATAAATAAATTTTATATACTAAATAATAAAACAATATATCTTTAAAAACCTTTTTTATTACACAAGTTGAATAAATATAATTTTATATATTAAATAATAAAAAAATATATCTATAAGAACAATATTGTACATGTTGAATAAATGTAATTTTATATACAAAACAAAAAAAGTTATATCTTTAAAACCACGTGTATTACACGAGTTGAATAAATGTAATATTGTTTACCAAATAATAAAATAATACATCTTCAAAAAACCTCATTTATTACACGGGTTGAATAAATGTAATTTTATATACCAAATAATAAAAAAATTACATCTTTAAAAATATGTGTATTACACGGTTTGAATAAATGTAATTTTCTGTACTAAATAATAAAAAATATATATCCTTAAAAAACCTCGTGTATTGTACGAATTTTTTTCTAACCTTTCTGGCCCCTAACGTCTTTTTTTAACCCTTTTGGCCCATAACATCTAATGGATGGTGTTAGTGTTAGGGGGCCAAAAGGGTTAGAAAAGAAGACGTTGGGTCTTAGATGTTAAAAAAATAATTTGGGCTAAAAGGGTAAAAGTTATATAACTACAGTGGCCAAAATCGCAATTTTCTCTAAAGAATTTTTTAACATCTAAGCCCCTAACGTCTTTTTTTCTAACCTTTTTGGCCCCTGACGTCTTTTTTTTAACCCTTTTGGCCCATAACATTTAATGGATGGTGTTAGTGTTAGGGGCCAAAAGGGTTAGAAAAGAAGACGTTGGGGGCTTAGATGTTAAAAAAATAATTTGGGCTAAAAGGGTAAAAGTTATATAACTACAGTGGCCAAAATCGCAATTTTCTCTAAAGAATTTTTTAACATCTAAGCCCTCAACGTCTTTTTTTCTAACCTTTTTGGCCCCTAACGTCTTTTTTTAACCCTTTTGGCCCATAACATTTAATGGATGGTGTTAGTGTTAGGGGCCAAAAGGGTTAGAAAAGAAGACGTTGGGGGCTTAGATGTTAAAAAATAATTTGGGTTAAAAGGGTAAAAGTTATATAACTACAGTGGCCAAAATCGCAATTTTCTCTAAAGAATTTTTTAACATCTAAGCCCCTAACGTCTTTTTTTCTAACCTTTTTGGCCCCTAATGTGACAACCCTCACTAAATCAGGTATCCGTACGGTTTAATTAATAATTAATTGCTGCTTAATTACTGTGCTTGCTTGAAATTACTGATGAACTGCTACTTGGTTTCTGATACTTGTATATTCCTGCATCATACTTTACATACCGTCACTACATTATTTACATACTGAACTCTAGTGACAAACATGATGCACAAAAGCACAGTAGCACTATGAACGGATAACCTATTGAACATGCTGATAAAGCCAGCATCAGGCAGATATTGCCTCTAAGGCCTGTATGAGCCAGAAAGATTTTACTACACCCATAGTGAGTGTAGGGACACAAGGGTTGTAGAACTGCGTCTCTAGGAATAAGATACAATGACAGGATGTGCCTAGGACATACACTGAGCACAAAACTCAGCACTTTAATTAACAATTCAGCTTTTAGCTAACTAATAAAGTGCCAAAACATGAGAAAAATATTACTAGACACTTTCCAAAGTGTCGGGGATAAGTTGTGTCACTAAAAATGGTATTAACGACACTCTAAAGCTTTGTTAAGCACTTTAACGGATTACTATCCAACCGAACAACCGGACTATACCCGGAACATGAAAAATATTGCCATTAAGATTATTTGTCTTTTCCTGAGCCAGTTAGGGTCCCTGAATACCCTAACACCCGCCATAAAGCACAGCGCACAACTAATCGAGTTAATACTTAACTAACTAGATTAACCTAACTTTACCCTAACTATTTTGGTTGAAAATGAACTAGACCCCCCCCCCCCCTTCACTAAACCGTCCCCAACTAGAGGGGACATACTTTGTCCTCTTTGATTATTTTAATCAAAGATGTTTAGTATCTTTGAGACACAAAA
This sequence comes from Helianthus annuus, assembly GCF_002127325.2. Classification (NCBI taxonomy): domain Eukaryota; kingdom Viridiplantae; phylum Streptophyta; class Magnoliopsida; order Asterales; family Asteraceae; genus Helianthus; species Helianthus annuus. Next base: position 177,346,440 of record NC_035441.2, read on the forward strand.
TCCATTGGTTTATAACTTAAATGTTGCCTATAAGATCTAGAGTTTGCACCATGATCTTCACATTTCACCATCCAACACAAACAACTCTCTCTCTCTTTGCTCAAGGCTTCGGCCGAACACTCCCCTATACATCCATCCATTTTTCGATTTCCTTCTTCACATTCCAAGATCATTCAAGTGTCAAGGGTCACGTATAAGGAGTCTTGGTGCACTCGGAGCTCAAAGGACCTCACTCTCTTGCTTTTATCCACCCTATTTGCGTCTAGATTCTTCCCTAGCCTCGAGCTAGTGGTAAGTTACTTAAAACACCTTCTCGAACTAATTTAAAGTGGTTAAAAGGATATGTAACGGTTAAAACTCGTAATCTTACAAGTTGATGCGTTAAAGTTTACTAAAAACACTAATATGGAGGGTTAAAAGCTCATATGTTGTGTAAATGATGTAGTAATTGAATTGTGTGGTTAGTTGGACCCGATCTATGTTGTGGTAGCTCAGATCATCATTTAACCCGGTTTAGTCATGAACATAGATCATGACATAAGGTTGTTTTGAATGAAACAAGGGTTAAAGGGTGAAACTCTACCACACACGAATCATGAACTTGTGTAAAAGCGTTTTTACTTGTAAAATAGTGTTTAAAACTAGTAGATCTACGGATCTACAAGTGGTATTTTCAAAGGACCGAGTGTCAAGGAGATTATGTTTTCTAAAGACGGATCTTACGTTAACTAGAATGATTTTTAGAACACACAAGTGTGTAAGCACTTGTGTAGCACAAAAGTTTCGACAAAATAACAATTTTTGTAAAATTTACAAGAAGATGTAAAGACGGGATTTCTTTAAAAGCAAGGTTTATACGAAACCGGACTAATTTATATAAAGATCCGCTAAAAGTAATGGGATATACATCATAATTTTAGAGATCTACAAGTTCATGTGATTTATGCAATTTACATATTTATTAACTAGTTTGATGTGTTGGACATTATTTCGATTGAATAAGAAAATTGTTGAATTGATTTGTAAAAGAAAATGATACGCTTGAAAGCGTGGCCACCTCCAGTTACAGAGGAAACTCTGGCGAAATCTTTCCAAAAACCTAACACTTAGAATTATTTTCACTATAAGTGTTAGAAATACTTTTCGACATGTTTTCAAAATATAAATTTCGCCACGACTTTATTTACAAATATCGGAGGTGGGATTTTCACAAAATTAAACGTGATAAATATATATTTAGTAAATATATTTTTCACAACGTCACTTGTCAATTATTTTGTGAAGTGTATAAATATTATTTTTAAGGTAAAAATAATATTATCGAACGTTAACGAATCCAAAATAATACGAACGCTTTCACGATAAATATATAAGTTACACTGGTAATTATTATTACCACTCGATTGTTAAAACGTAACTTACGCAATTTAAAGAAATAATTATGAACGCGTATATTTGACAAAGTATTATTTTGGGAGAATTTTGTGAAGTAAAAATGGAATATTTTTGAGAAAAATATTTATATTTTGGAATTGGAAATAAATATATGTTAAGTGAGACTTGATAATATATTTCGTACGCACATGTATTAATGTAACGCCCCAAAATCCGAATGTTTATAATTGACATACATTTTTATATAATGTACCCCGAAATAAGTAATTTAGACCATTTTACCTAGTTAAAGTTTATGGCCAAAACTATTAAATGAAGAAAATAGTGCCAAATATGTTAAGTGGTAAACATGAGGGGCTAGATGGATTAGAATGAAAGTGAGGGATTAAAAAGGGGTTAAACCAAAAACACACACCCTGGTGCGTGTTTTGGATCGATCAGAGCAGGGGAAAAACAAAGGTTAACCCTTGTTCTTGCAAGTTCATCAAATCATCAAGGAAATGCGATGTTAAATGATTGCATGTCTTCAAATTTTCAAGTAGCTCAACATACCCAATAGAGTGGTAAGTTCAATTTTGTGTTTTGATGAATAGTAGGAGTTGGGTTTCACCCGAATCATGAGTTTATGAAACACTTTGTGTAATTGGAGGTTAAGAATATGGATTGGAGCAGAATTTATGTTTGGCCTTGGTGATTTGGTAAGATTATGGCAAAAACCCAAATTTTTAAGAAGTTAGTATAAGTATGATAATCAAGTGAAATCATACATATGAATTTTAGGGTGAATAATCTGGTTTGTGATACATGAATGGTGAATAGGTTGATGTAGGATGAAATAATCATGTATAATAAAATGATTGTAAATGTTATGTGAAGATGAACTAGTAGAGATATGCTTTATATACTTGTACATTATGCTTAGATGATAGTACGCACACCAAGTGTTTGATGAAATGTCTATGTGACAATAATATAGGAAATTGTATGCAAGTTGTGGGTCAATATGTATAAAGAGTGATAATGATGTGTTTGTTAGTAAACTACCATGAAGAAGACGTGTTAGGTATGAACAAATGTAGATGTGTATGTATGTATGTATGTATAAAGATATGTACGAGTGTATGCATGTATGTAATGATGTAGGAAAGGTTTGTACGTATATAGATGTGCATGTATGTATGTATAAAGATATGTACGAGTGTATGCATGTATGTAATGATGTAGGAAGGGTTTGTACGTATATAGATGTGCATGTATGTATGTATAAAGATATGTACGAGCGTATGCATGTATGTAAAGATGTAGGAAAGGTACGTACGTATGTAAAAGTATATGTATGTATGTGATAAGACATGTATGAGAGTATACACGTATGTAAAATTGTAGGGAAGATATGTACGTATGTAGATGTGTATGTATGTATGTATGTAATTACGCATGTATGCATAATTTAGTCACGTTGAGGGTTAACGTTATTAATGGTGCACCTTGAGAATGAAAAGTAATGCAGGTACATTATTGAAGCCTCACCAGGAAATAGATACGCATATGAAATGCTTAAAGTTTGAAAGATGACGAAATGTAAAGTGTACGCGAGTGAATCTTGTTTATATAATGTGTACTAATGTTATGAATGTATGAGGTGAGTGCAGGTTATACGGATAACGGGCGAATTATCACAAGAATTAGAGATCGAAGACCGAGTCACGAGATAGATTGTACGGGAATAATTAAGTATGTACTATTAGTAAACATGACTTATATTTTATCTTTGTAAAAGATACATTTTAAAACGAACTTTCAAGTAAGTCAAGACGTTTGTAATGAAAGAAATTTTATGGCACGAATTTCCGCTGCGACTTTTGACAAATACGAATTAGGGCGTAACAAGTTGGTATCAGAGCCCTGGTTTGAGAGAATCAAGTAAAAGGAGGCAAATGCTTGAACTCAAACCGGTGTGCTCTCGTGACCAAGAACCCGTACAATCCAAGACTCGATCGAGGCCTAAAGGCAAAAGCAAATGTAAGTATGTGTTAGGTTATGTATTTGAAGGGAACTAATAGTATGTTATGTGCAAGGTAAGCTTAAGAATTGGGAGGGGATGATCCGTGAATGCAGAATAGGATGAACGCTAAGGCGGGCAAAGGTGCAAATAGACAAATTAACCCCAGGTACACACTACTAATATGTATGAGTACCGATGTCAAAAGAAAGGGAAAGGGTCTCCTTGGGAGAGTAATTATTAAACGAAAGACAATGATGTGGTCTTGGGGGAGTTTTAGAAATATGCACGAAACTGAAACCCATTTCTCGGGCATAAGGCGATGATTACACGAAGGCACGAAACTAGTGTGTGAATTGCGCACCTGGCCAGTACGCAAGAAGCATATGACGTTCGTGAGACCGTGGCAATTATTGCAGGTATGTCCGGTAGAACTGGGTAGCAGGTGGGCGCTATGTTGTAGCGAATGCGAAATAGCAAACCATTGCGGATTTGGTTATGCTAACGAAGGTTATGAAAAGTTATGCGAGTCGACCGGTTCTAGCGAACAAGTCAAATAAGAATAAGCTACCATCTGTTTTGAACGAGTGATTTTGAATGCTCTAATGAATGCTAGAAGCTTAATCCGTTATATGGATTGAAAGAAGAAGTTATGTTAAAAGCGAAAAACCCAAGTATTTGGGTAGTGGAATGTGTATGCTTAACTCTCGTTGAGAGTGTTTATGCCAAACCCAATTATTTGGGTAGTGGAATGTGTATGCTTAACTCTCGTTGAGAGTGTTTATGCCAAACCCAATTATTTGGGTAGTGGAATGTGTATGCTTAACTCTCGTTGAGAGTTTTTATGCCAAACCCAATTATTTGGGTAGTGGAATGTGTATGCTTAACTCTCGTTGAGAGTGTTTATGCCAAACCCAATTATTTGGGTAGTGGAATGTGTATGCTTAACTCTCGTTGAGAGTGTTTATGCCAAACCCAATTATTTGGATAGTGGAATGTGTATGCTTAACTCTCGTTGAGAGTGTTTATGCCGAACCCAATTACCTGGGTAGTCGAGTGTGCAAGAAAGAAGAAAGCTCATATATGGATGGAACTAAAATAAAGTAATTATGATTCGACAACTGAGATGACTAACTTTAAAACCTTGTTGCTGAAGGTAGGTAGAGCTTTAAGTTTTTGTTAAACACATGTAAGAAAGAAAAGGTACGGATGATATGATTGAAACCGCTAGATAGATTCAAACATAGAAGGAATGAAGGGTATGGATGTTACGTTTAAATCCGTGGGACGGATTTAAAACATAAAAGGATGTAATGAACGCCTTTATAAGTAAGCATTAATATAGGTTTGAATATATATAGGAACGATGAACTATTACTAACCGGTCAAGGAAATGAGAAGGTTACGTGGAAGCATGGCATGGAAAGTATAGATTGGTTAAGAAGAAGTCAAACATAGATATGTGTATGTGTAAATGGAAGTGAGAAAGGTTTCGGGGACGAAACCTTATTTAAGGGGGGTAGACTTGTAACGCCCCAAAATCCGAATGTTTATAATTGACATACATTTTTATATAATGTACCCCGAAATAAGTAATTTAGACCATTTTACCTAGTTAAAGTTTATGGCCAAAACTATTAAATGAAGAAAATAGTGCCAAATATGTTAAGTGGTAAACATGAGGGGCTAGATGGATTAGAATGAAAGTGAGGGATTAAAAAGGGGTTAAACCAAAAACACACACCCTGGTGCGTGTTTTGGATCGATCAGAGCAGGGGAAAAACAAAGGTTAACCCTTGTTCTTGCAAGTTCATCAAATCATCAAGGAAATGCGATGTTAAATGATTGCATGTCTTCAAATTTTCAAGTAGCTCAACATACCCAATAGAGTGGTAAGTTCAATTTTGTGTTTTGATGAATAGTAGGAGTTGGGTTTCACCCGAATCATGAGTTTATGAAACACTTTGTGTAATTGGAGGTTAAGAATATGGATTGGAGCAGAATTTATGTTTGGCCTTGGTGATTTGGTAAGATTATGGCAAAAACCCAAATTTTTAAGAAGTTAGTATAAGTATGATAATCAAGTGAAATCATACATATGAATTTTAGGGTGAATAATCTGGTTTGTGATACATGAATGGTGAATAGGTTGATGTAGGATGAAATAATCATGTATAATAAAATGATTGTAAATGTTATGTGAAGATGAACTAGTAGAGATATGCTTTATATACTTGTACATTATGCTTAGATGATAGTACGCACACCAAGTGTTTGATGAAATGTCTATGTGACAATAATATAGGAAATTGTATGCAAGTTGTGGGTCAATATGTATAAAGAGTGATAATGATGTGTTTGTTAGTAAACTACCATGAAGAAGACGTGTTAGATTGACTCCATGTGGAGATTTTGTTGATTTCATTCCCGGGTAGAAGTGTGCACTAATGGCTTGCACTATGCGTTTAAATGATGTGATGCACACCATGTGGTGGTTTGATCCGCTAGTTGTGAACTTGAAGTATATGTGAAGCATATGAGAGTCCTAAAAAGAATCATTGTTGGAATAGTATAAGGTTAGCTTAATACGTGTTATAGTGTTAGTTGTGGAGTTATAGAAATACTAGTATGAATGGAATGAATTACGTGTATGTGTGTATACATAGACAAGTAATGATATGGTTGTATGTGTTCAAGAATATGATTACTAAATGCATAGGATGTCGTTAGCATGGTCCACTAACATCAATATGGACATATGTTCTTGAGTTGGAAATTTGTATGCTTGATGGTTGACTTTCTGAAAAGTCAACGAATATGCGAATGGTATGGTTCGACTTATGAATGCTACTGTAAGGTTTAGGAATAAATATGTGTCATGAGTTAGGCTAATGACGTGTTAGACGTACGTGTGTTTAATACGATGACACGACAGATTACATGAGTTTGAAATGACATGAACTTGGTTACATGTATTATGCTTGTTAGAAGTGACTATAGACTTCAAGTATGAATTATGTGATCGATATGATCGTTATCATGTACGATTGTGTATGCTAATAAGAATGTGATTTCGATGACATGGAAGTATAGGAATCATGTCGAGACGGAATCAAGCACGGAAGACTACGGGTCAAGAAGTGGCGAGGAAACAAATATGAACACGGATGCATGAGGTAAGTGATTCCGCAATCACTTCTTAGTTGTTATGTAATGTTATATGCAATCTAATTATATGTGATAATTGAGGTCAAATAGGATGAGTTGTATGATGTCAATAAAGTATTAAACGGATCTTAGTTTGATCCAAGCTAGGCAGGTGTGATTAAGAAATTGTAGCTAAGTAGTGAGATTGGTTACTCATGCAAGAAATTCCTTTGTTATTAAGGATATAGCATAATTGACTAAAATGCCCTTGATAGGTATATCGGGCAAATGACCTTAGAAGTCGTTTGGAATCAAGATATTCGATTAGTATAATATTTTGGTCAAGCATGAAAATGTGGAGTATGTTTTTGTATGTCATAAACTACTTAATGCATAAATACCCATAACGGGTCAAGGTAAGCTTCTGACCAAAAATATGTTAAAAATAGGTATGACATCCAAGAATTTAATCCTCTATGATAAATGACGTTGATATTAAAAGGTTCATGAGGAGTCGGGGTCAAGTAATCAGATTATGTTGATAAATGCACGAACGGGTCAAATAGTTAGAAAAGGGTAATATGTCGAATGCACGTAAGTTAAGAATTTCCTTAATCCGGAGGTAGGATTTTAAGTTGATATGATAGAATGTGAATTTACAAGCATGTAGGAAGAAACGGGAGGTTAAACGGGTAAACGGTTCAAAAGTTATGCGCGTTTTAGTGCGTACGGACGACGAAACGGAACTGCAGAAAACTGCAGTTTCTAGAGGGCGTCGCCGACGGGTATGGGGGCGTCGCCGACGGGCTCCAGAAAGTGAATTTTTGTGCTGACGGGTTAATTTCCTGTCTACGGGTTTTTGGGCTACGGGTAAATGCAAGGCCCGTCGCCGACGGCCCTAGGGGCGTCGGCGACGGCCTCCCCAGGTTCCAAAAGCTGAAATCTTGTTATTGAAGTTAATTTATGTATCGTAGGCTTCGGTTTGTCATCCGTGGTCTACGGCGGACCTTCCAAACATGATTTTGATGGTTCCTTAGATGTTTATGAGCTATAAAGCTAAGTCTAAGACCCATGTAAATAATGTATGATTATGTAAGTGGTACGCGTGATCTAGCACGTGTACATAAAGGTATGCATGTATGTAATGACGTAGGAAAGGTATGAACAAATGTAGATGTGTATGTATGTATGTATGTATAAAGATATGTACGAGTGTATGCATGTATGTAATGATGTAGGAAAGGTTTGTACGTATATAGATGTGCATGTATGTATGTATAAAGATATGTACGAGTGTATGCATGTATGTAATGATGTAGGAAGGGTTTGTACGTATATAGATGTGCATGTATGTATGTATAAAGATATGTACGAGCGTATGCATGTATGTAAAGATGTAGGAAAGGTACGTACGTATGTAAAAGTATATGTATGTATGTGATAAGACATGTATGAGAGTATACACGTATGTAAAATTGTAGGGAAGATATGTACGTATGTAGATGTGTATGTATGTATGTATGTAATTACGCATGTATGCATAATTTAGTCACGTTGAGGGTTAACGTTATTAATGGTGCACCTTGAGAATGAAAAGTAATGCAGGTACATTATTGAAGCCTCACCAGGAAATGGATACGCATATGAAATGCTTAAAGTTTGAAAGATGACGAAATGTAAAGTGTACGCGAGTGAATCTTGTTTATATAATGTGTACTAATGTTATGAATGTATGAGGTGAGTGCAGGTTATACGGATAACGGGCGAATTATCACAAGAATTAGAGATCGAAGACCGAGTCACGAGATAGATTGTACGGGAATAATTAAGTATGTACTATTAGTAAACATGACTTATATTTTATCTTTGTAAAAGATACATTTTAAAACGAACTTTCAAGTAAGTCAAGACGTTTGTAATGAAAGAAATTTTATGGCACGAATTTCCGCTGCGACTTTTGACAAATACGAATTAGGGCGTAACAAGTTGGTATCAGAGCCCTGGTTTGAGAGAATCAAGTAAAAGGAGGCAAATGCTTGAACTCAAACCGGTGTGCTCTCGTGACCAAGAACCCGTACAATCCAAGACTCGATCGAGGCCTAAAGGCAAAAGCAAATGTAAGTATGTGTTAGGTTATGTATTTGAAGGGAACTAATAGTATGTTATGTGCAAGGTAAGCTTAAGAATTGGGAGGGGATGATCCGTGAATGCAGAATAGGATGAACGCTAAGGCGGGCAAAGGTGCAAATAGACAAATTAACCCCAGGTACACACTACTAATATGTATGAGTACCGATGTCAAAAGAAAGGGAAAGGGTCTCCTTGGGAGAGTAATTATTAAACGAAAGACAATGATGTGGTCTTGGGGGAGTTTTAGAAATATGCACGAAACTGAAACCCATTTCTCGGGCATAAGGCGATGATTACACGAAGGCACGAAACTAGTGTGTGAATTGCGCACCTGGCCAGTACGCAAGAAGCATATGACGTTCGTGAGACCGTGGCAATTATTGCAGGTATGTCCGGTAGAACTGGGTAGCAGGTGGGCGCTATGTTGTAGCGAATGCGAAATAGCAAACCATTGCGGATTTGGTTATGCTAACGAAGGTTATGAAAAGTTATGCGAGTCGACCGGTTCTAGCGAACAAGTCAAATAAGAATAAGCTACCATCTGTTTTGAACGAGTGATTTTGAATGCTCTAATGAATGCTAGAAGCTTAATCCGTTATATGGATTGAAAGAAGAAGTTATGTTAAAAGCGAAAAACCCAAGTATTTGGGTAGTGGAATGTGTATGCTTAACTCTCGTTGAGAGTGTTTATGCCAAACCCAATTATTTGGGTAGTGGAATGTGTATGCTTAACTCTCGTTGAGAGTGTTTATGCCAAACCCAATTATTTGGGTAGTGGAATGTGTATGCTTAACTCTCGTTGAGAGTTTTTATGCCAAACCCAATTATTTGGGTAGTGGAATGTGTATGCTTAACTCTCGTTGAGAGTGTTTATGCCAAACCCAATTATTTGGGTAGTGGAATGTGTATGCTTAACTCTCGTTGAGAGTGTTTATGCCAAACCCAATTATTTGGATAGTGGAATGTGTATGCTTAACTCTCGTTGAGAGTGTTTATGCCGAACCCAATTACCTGGGTAGTCGAGTGTGCAAGAAAGAAGAAAGCTCATATATGGATGGAACTAAAATAAAGTAATTATGATTCGACAACTGAGATGACTAACTTTAAAACCTTGTTGCTGAAGGTAGGTAGAGCTTTAAGTTTTTGTTAAACACATGTAAGAAAGAAAAGGTACGGATGATATGATTGAAACCGCTAGATAGATTCAAACATAGAAGGAATGAAGGGTATGGATGTTACGTTTAAATCCGTGGGACGGATTTAAAACATAAAAGGATGTAATGAACGCCTTTATAAGTAAGCATTAATATAGGTTTGAATATATATAGGAACGATGAACTATTACTAACCGGTCAAGGAAATGAGAAGGTTACGTGGAAGCATGGCATGGAAAGTATAGATTGGTTAAGAAGAAGTCAAACATAGATATGTGTATGTGTAAATGGAAGTGAGAAAGGTTTCGGGGACGAAACCTTATTTAAGGGGGGTAGACTTGTAACGCCCCAAAATCCGAATGTTTATAATTGACATACATTTTTATATAATGTACCCCGAAATAAGTAATTTAGACCATTTTACCTAGTTAAAGTTTATGGCCAAAACTATTAAATGAAGAAAATAGTGCCAAATATGTTAAGTGGTAAACATGAGGGGCTAGATGGATTAGAATGAAAGTGAGGGATTAAAAAGGGGTTAAACCAAAAACACACACCCTGGTGCGTGTTTTGGATCGATCAGAGCAGGGGAAAAACAAAGGTTAACCCTTGTTCTTGCAAGTTCATCAAATCATCAAGGAAATGCGATGTTAAATGATTGCATGTCTTCAAATTTTCAAGTAGCTCAACATACCCAATAGAGTGGTAAGTTCAATTTTGTGTTTTGATGAATAGTAGGAGTTGGGTTTCACCCGAATCATGAGTTTATGAAACACTTTGTGTAATTGGAGGTTAAGAATATGGATTGGAGCAGAATTTATGTTTGGCCTTGGTGATTTGGTAAGATTATGGCAAAAACCCAAATTTTTAAGAAGTTAGTATAAGTATGATAATCAAGTGAAATCATACATATGAATTTTAGGGTGAATAATCTGGTTTGTGATACATGAATGGTGAATAGGTTGATGTAGGATGAAATAATCATGTATAATAAAATGATTGTAAATGTTATGTGAAGATGAACTAGTAGAGATATGCTTTATATACTTGTACATTATGCTTAGATGATAGTACGCACACCAAGTGTTTGATGAAATGTCTATGTGACAATAATATAGGAAATTGTATGCAAGTTGTGGGTCAATATGTATAAAGAGTGATAATGATGTGTTTGTTAGTAAACTACCATGAAGAAGACGTGTTAGATTGACTCCATGTGGAGATTTTGTTGATTTCATTCCCGGGTAGAAGTGTGCACTAATGGCTTGCACTATGCGTTTAAATGATGTGATGCACACCATGTGGTGGTTTGATCCGCTAGTTGTGAACTTGAAGTATATGTGAAGCATATGAGAGTCCTAAAAAGAATCATTGTTGGAATAGTATAAGGTTAGCTTAATACGTGTTATAGTGTTAGTTGTGGAGTTATAGAAATACTAGTATGAATGGAATGAATTACGTGTATGTGTGTATACATAGACAAGTAATGATATGGTTGTATGTGTTCAAGAATATGATTACTAAATGCATAGGATGTCGTTAGCATGGTCCACTAACATCAATATGGACATATGTTCTTGAGTTGGAAATTTGTATGCTTGATGGTTGACTTTCTGAAAAGTCAACGAATATGCGAATGGTATGGTTCGACTTATGAATGCTACTGTAAGGTTTAGGAATAAATATGTGTCATGAGTTAGGCTAATGACGTGTTAGACGTACGTGTGTTTAATACGATGACACGACAGATTACATGAGTTTGAAATGACATGAACTTGGTTACATGTATTATGCTTGTTAGAAGTGACTATAGACTTCAAGTATGAATTATGTGATCGATATGATCGTTATCATGTACGATTGTGTATGCTAATAAGAATGTGATTTCGATGACATGGAAGTATAGGAATCATGTCGAGACGGAATCAAGCACGGAAGACTACGGGTCAAGAAGTGGCGAGGAAACAAATATGAACACGGATGCATGAGGTAAGTGATTCCGCAATCACTTCTTAGTTGTTATGTAATGTTATATGCAATCTAATTATATGTGATAATTGAGGTCAAATAGGATGAGTTGTATGATGTCAATAAAGTATTAAACGGATCTTAGTTTGATCCAAGCTAGGCAGGTGTGATTAAGAAATTGTAGCTAAGTAGTGAGATTGGTTACTCATGCAAGAAATTCCTTTGTTATTAAGGATATAGCATAATTGACTAAAATGCCCTTGATAGGTATATCGGGCAAACGACCTTAGAAGTCGTTTGGAATCAAGATATTCGATTAGTATAATATTTTGGTCAAGCATGAAAATGTGGAGTATGTTTTTGTATGTCATAAACTACTTAATGCATAAATACCCATAACGGGTCAAGGTAAGCTTCTGACCAAAAATATGTTAAAAATAGGTATGACATCCAAGAATTTAATCCTCTATGATAAATGACGTTGATATTAAAAGGTTCATGAGGAGTCGGGGTCAAGTAATCAGATTATGTTGATAAATGCACGAACGGGTCAAATAGTTAGAAAAGGGTAATATGTCGAATGCACGTAAGTTAAGAATTTCCTTAATCCGGAGGTAGGATTTTAAGTTGATATGATAGAATGTGAATTTACAAGCATGTAGGAAGAAACGGGAGGTTAAACGGGTAAACGGTTCAAAAGTTATGCGCGTTTTAGTGCGTACGGACGACGAAACGGAACTGCAGAAAACTGCAGTTTCTAGAGGGCGTCGCCGACGGGTATGGGGGCGTCGCCGACGGGCTCCAGAAAGTGAATTTTTGTGCTGACGGGTTAATTTCCTGTCTACGGGTTTTTGGGCTACGGGTAAATGCAAGGCCCGTCGCCGACGGCCCTAGGGGCGTCGGCGACGGCCTCCCAGGTTCCAAAAGCTGAAATCTTGTTATTGAAGTTAATTTATGTATCGTAGGCTTCGGTTTGTCATCCGTGGTCTACGGCGGACCTTCCAAACATGATTTTGATGGTTCCTTAGATGTTTATGAGCTATAAAGCTAAGTCTAAGACCCATGTAAATAATGTATGATTATGTAAGTGGTACGCGTGATCTAGCACGTGTACATAAAGGTATGCATGTATGTAATGACGTAGGAAAGGTATGAACAAATGTAGATGTGTATGTATGTATGTATGTATAAAGATATGTACGAGTGTATGCATGTATGTAATGATGTAGGAAAGGTTTGTACGTATATAGATGTGCATGTATGTATGTATAAAGATATGTACGAGTGTATGCATGTATGTAATGATGTAGGAAGGGTTTGTACGTATATAGATGTGCATGTATGTATGTATAAAGATATGTACGAGCGTATGCATGTATGTAAAGATGTAGGAAAGGTACGTACGTATGTAAAAGTATATGTATGTATGTGATAAGACATGTATGAGAGTATACACGTATGTAAAATTGTAGGGAAGATATGTACGTATGTAGATGTGTATGTATGTATGTATGTAATTACGCATGTATGCATAATTTAGTCACGTTGAGGGTTAACGTTATTAATGGTGCACCTTGAGAATGAAAAGTAATGCAGGTACATTATTGAAGCCTCACCAGGAAATGGATACGCATATGAAATGCTTAAAGTTTGAAAGATGACGAAATGTAAAGTGTACGCGAGTGAATCTTGTTTATATAATGTGTACTAATGTTATGAATGTATGAGGTGAGTGCAGGTTATACGGATAACGGGCGAATTATCACAAGAATTAGAGATCGAAGACCGAGTCACGAGATAGATTGTACGGGAATAATTAAGTATGTACTATTAGTAAACATGACTTATATTTTATCTTTGTAAAAGATACATTTTAAAACGAACTTTCAAGTAAGTCAAGACGTTTGTAATGAAAGAAATTTTATGGCACGAATTTCCGCTGCGACTTTTGACAAATACGAATTAGGGCGTAACAATTAAACCCCCCATCCTTGGGAAGGAAAATAATTACCAAGTATGCGCATAATGTAAACACGAAATAGTTGTCTAACTATTTCCCAAAACTTAAACCATAAAGCTAAGGCACGGCCGTCCGTCTAATAGAGTTAGCACATGTAGGTCGTTGCACAGCTGCTTGACTTGGAGTATTACTTGGTAGAGACGCACCGCTGTGAGTTCATGTCCCCCTTTTCTCTTAACTGTTTTCAGTTTTCTAAACTGCGGGGGTGAAATACATGTTACTATGATTACGAATATTTCTTACATGGTATGGTAAGCGTAAGGAGGGTTGTTACTTAGATCATGTGAATGGGTAGGCGGAAACTTGAGGTCATTAATCCTCAGGGTAGGACCGAGGGGCAGGAGCGATAGATCTATTTGGGTGTAGCGAGCCCAGGCCCAGCATAACGGACCTCGGGATGACTTTGTACCCGGCGCATAAATCTGCTAGGTTTGAGCCTTCCTACTTGCATTTCACACATATCAATGGCCTTGCAAACCATTGGTGATCTCTTTTTCCTTATTTGCTACATACCAGGATTTTGATAAATACAAAGGTTTATTTACTCACTTACACATGAACTCGCTCAACATTATTGTTGATTTTTCAACTTACATGTATTTCAGGAAATTAAAGGGATCTGGCACGGTATGGCACGTTTTCCCGCTGCACTAGTACGAGGTCATCCGGGTTTAGGGAATGTGACTCTTTTCTGGACAAGTCATAGTCCTTAAACTGTGTTTATGTTATGATATGGTTGTGTTTGTGAACAATGTTTATGTCGTTAGGTTGTGTTACCGTTAAAACAATGTTGTTGTACTTGGTTTTTAAACTTAATTGAATGGATGATCTTGCATGGTTTTTATTCATATAGCTTTGTTATGGTTAAGCTATGGTATTAAGAAGTCACACCAAATTAACCACGCTTCCGCAAAGCCAGGGTGTGACAGCTTGGTATCAGAGCTCTGATCATAGCGAACTAGGATTCCTTCTCGAGTCTAGACTATGATCACTAGGGCTCTCACAAAAACATTTTTACTGCATACCACTTAAGTCCAGACCCAAAACGTTTTTACAAACAAATGCTGAGCACATTTTATTTATTTATTTTTAGGCTCAGTCTTGGAGGCTGAGGCTCGGTCTTGGAGGCCGAGGCTCGATCTAAGAGATCGAGGTAGATAGCTAGTGAGACTAGGAAGAGTAGGCTCAGTCTTGGAGGCTGAGGCTCGGTCTTGGAGGCCGAGGCTCGATCTAAGAGATCGAGGTAGATGGCTAGTGAGACTAGGAGAATAGGCTCAGTCTTGGAGGCTGAGGCTCGGTCTTGGAGGCCGAGGCTCGATCTAAGAGGTCGATGTAGATGATAGAGCAGTCTAGGAGACTGGGAGGCTAGTGGGACTAGGAAAATTATGTGATTTCTTACTTGGTGACTAATGTGTTTGCCTGATTGTATGACTGATTGTTTGTGCATATTTGTGTTTATGTTACAGACTCATGGACTCGCCCGGTACAAGGCGACTCAGACACCACAGGACCTAGGCCTATAGTATCTGATGACCTAGCATCTTCAGAGCGCGAGGTGCACACGTCGGACGTTTCTAGCACGGACGAGGACGACTTCCAGCCCTTCGCGCTACCTGACGGGGCTGATGAGCTCGCCGATGGCCCTCTTGTTGAGTACCTACCGTTAGTGGAGATCCCTGCACCCATACCCTTAGCTGTTTACCCTGCCTACGATTTACTTCTTGACGCCGAGGCTGACGGCGATATTGATCTGTTTGACGATGATCTCCTAGAGGACGATGAGGAGGGCGAGGCCCTCATAGCCGACGGAGGACTTTTACTGCTTGCAGATGCTCCAGCTGCGGAGGCACCTGCGCACTCACCTGCTCCAGACTCCTTCGAGTCTGTGGCCTCCGCACCTTCCCACACTCTGAGCGCACAACACTTTTCACATGGTTCAGATCCTGACCAGGCATCCTCTATTGCCCCTATACCTAGCTTTGCTTTCGACCACGAGGATGTGGAGGATTCCGATCCTATCTTTCCCCCAGGGTTCGACCCGGTTCAGGATATAGAGTTTATACCTATGGATCAGCCTATGGAGGATCCAGTCGACCCAGCTGACCCAGTGGATCCCATCGACCCCGAGTTTGACTTTGAGATGGCTTTTGATGATCCCGAGCCTGCCATCGCCCCTGAGCAGGCAGCCGCTCTAGACCCTGTGCTCGAGCATGACCCCGTTCATGTTGGCATGCCTATTGAGCCTGTGATTGCTGACCCACCTGTAGATGATCACCCTGTGGATGCTCCGTTGTTGGAGGGCGATCATGTCATTGCTGCTGATCATGTTAATCACCCACTTATTGCTGATGCACTCGTTCACCCTTTTGTTGCTCCCCCACCTGATCCCGTTCCACTAGAGCCCGAGCATGCACTGTTCGCGACCCACATGGATCCACCAGATGAGCACGCACAGCACGGGTGGATTCCTGCTGATGATGATGTTCCACCTATTCCCCCTCATATCACTGATGCACGACACGTTTATTTATCTTTTACATTTCCTCAGTTTACACCTCCAGCGCGACCTGGAGAGGGTTCTTCGGCCCATCCCTTTGGGCATGTGCCGACATCTGTTCCCTTCATGTCACAGTTTCCATCTGTTTTACCCCCCTGTTTCTCCATTTCATGTGGCACCTTTTGATCCAGCCAGGGAGCCGTTTCTTTGGTCGTCACCACCTGTCATGCCACCGACTGACCCCTACCATCCCTTCCATGTGGGGCACACTATTGAGGACATTTTGATGTCTTTTGTTTTTCAGCACGAGGCACACACACAGCGCATTCAGGTGCTGGAGAGAGCTCAGCCGCCGCCGTGTCAGTGCCAGGGTCAGACCCACTCTCCTTTGCAGCCTTCTCGACCTGTACCCCCAGATTATGCTGCATGCCTCTTTGCACTAGAGCAGCAGGTTGCTTCTTTTATTCGTACTCAGAGAGCCATGGAGGAGGACTGGCTCTAGTTGCGTCATTTGTTTTACACTCACTTTCCCCCTCCTCCACCGCCATCCGTATAGAGCTCATCAGTGCCGTTTGAGTAGACGTTGGTGAGAAGACAGCGATTGCTTTTGACTGCACAGCATTTTGGAGACTACTTTCTGATTATGACTTTTGTTGATTTTGTACATGGGATGTAGTGACACTGATTTGATATAGTTTTTGGACAGGGGTGATGTTGCCCCTAGTTGATTGACGTTGTATGACATTGTGATGTACTGATACACTTACTATGTGGTCTCGATATATGGCAATCGCAGTATTCTCATCATATTTGATGCTTGATTGATTATTTATGTTTTGATGACATGGGATGTTGTGTGAATGATATTTGTGATAAGAGATGATATGTGAATGATATACTAATAACATGAGATGTTATGTACTATTACTATTATTATATACGTGCACTTTACTATGGCCTGACCGACGTAAACACATCTTTAGAAGATGCCGCCAAGACGTCAAGAACCGCAAATGCCTACCAATCAGGCAGAACTCCAGCAAATCATCGCTGCTGCCATCGCACAATACGCCGCCTCTCAAGGAGGGATTAGTGGAAGCAATTCTGGCAACACTGGCAACAACAACAACCCACCTCATGGGTGCACCTACAAGCAGTTTCTAGACTGCAAGCCGGTCAACTTTGATGGCACAGGAGGTGCTGTCGCCTTTGTTCGTTGGGCCGAGAAAACTGAATCTGTTCTTCGCATGAGCAAATGCGCACTAGATCAGCAAGTCACCTATATCTCTGGGCTATTTTTGGATGGAGCCCTATCTTGGTGGAATTTGCAAGTACAGACACTTGGTGAAGCTGCTGCCTACGCGCTAACCTGGACCGAACTGAAGGAACTTATGCGCGAAAAGTACTGTTCCCGCGCTGAAATCCAAAGATTGGAAACAGAGTTCTGGCATTTAAAGATGGAAGGTCCAAAGATCGCAGAATACGTTCAGAGGTTTCATGACTTATCGCATGTGGTACCCTACATGGTCACTCCAGAGTTCAAAAGGATTGAAAAAACAGTTGAGGGCTCAGATGTTAAAAAATTCTTTTTTGGGCTAAAAGTGTAAAAGTGATATAACTACAGTGCAAAATCGTAATTTTCTATAAAGAATTTTTTAACATCTAAGCCCACAACGTCTTTTTTTCTAACCTTTTGGGCCCCTAACGTCTTTTTTTAACCCTTTTGGCCCCTAACATTTAATGGATGGGGTTAGTGTTAGGGGCAAAAGGGTTAGAAAAGAAGACGTTGGGGGCTCAGATGTTAAAAAATTCTTTTTTGGGCTAAAATGGTAAAAGTGATATAACTACAGGGGCCAAAATCGTAATTTTCACTAAATAATATTATAAATGAGAAGAAGATTAAACTAAATAATAATGATTCATAAAATATTAAATTAAATAATATTTAATAGAAGGGTTATCTATAATTAATTAAAAAAGATTAAATTAAAATAATAATTATCTATAAGAGATGCTCTAATATGATGACAAGTGTCCCAAAAGTGGTTTCTTTTATTATATAGTATAGATTTTATATTGTGTTCATTAGTTAAAAGAAAAAACTAAATACGCAACTATGTTTAAAACTTTTTTTTTCTCATTATTGCGGTATAATTTTTTTTGTTGAAAACGGAGTTTGTTCAAAGAGTGTTTTTCAGTATTATAGGTTACATCGAGGGCTAGTACTATACCGATTCTTTGACAAATAGAATCGGCACCGATCAGACAAGTTCGATACCGGTGTTGATATTATGTGAATCGGCATCGGTATTCGATCCATGTAAAGCATGACTTTATTTATTGGGTTAGACGACTTTAATTTTTTGGGCTACATCAGACAACACTTGTGTAATGACACTGTTGTTGTAAAAGCATCCACAACGTTGGTTAAAATCTAAAAACCCGTCACATCACCCGCAACATCATTCCAAATCTCAACATTTTTTCCAAACCTATACACCACACCCTATTTTTACACTAAAAAAGGCATGGGTGTATGTTGTTCCCACTTAAACAAACCGGCCTAGTTTGCTATACCAAACTGGACCACCAAAATCAACCTCTTAGACAATGTGTAGTGGTGAACCAACATAATGCCCCCATCATGGGGCATTATCCGACACGTGGCATCCTAGTTAGCGTTGGGGCATTATAGCAAAAGTGGTGTAGTGGGAATAATGCCCAAATAATGTCCCTTCCAATCATTAAAAAAAAAAACTAACTAAATGATCATTGGCTGGTCAAACCAACTCCTTCTCTCATTGGCTACATGCAAGAATGGAATGGAGGATGCAGCGTTTTAATACTAACGCCAAACTCAAAATTCAGATTTTTTTTTTAAAATAACGCCTAGTGTAATGGTGGGGGGCGTTTTAAGGCGTTTTTTTTCAATTTTTTTTTAAAAATCACGCCCCACTACGGGTGGTCTTACAACGCAGAGGTGGTCTGGAATTGGTGGTTTGGTTTGGACTTTTGTGTTGTTGTTGCTCTAAATAAACTTTTTTTGTATCGTACGCTATAATATACAACCACATGTACCTAATGGTGATGGCAATGAAAGGAACAAAATCAATACCGGCCGTACAATTTGATTATAAAAAAGTTATATAAGAGATAGTGATAATATAGAAAAGTAAGATTATTTACGAGCATATGACAATAAATGCAATTTTATTATGGATGTGTTTCTGATATGATTGTTAACTATGAACGGTTTTGTGAAACTTCATTGTTGGGTTCCTTTAATCCTTCTGGAAGGAAAATTTTATTGGAGAAATACCCAATCTTCATTTGTTGTTATTACAATGAAAAACTTAAAAAAAAAATCATTAAAGTAATTAACGTTTTAACGTTACTATACTTTTTACTCTCGTAACTTTTGGTGAGAAAACAATGCAACCAACTCAAAGTCAAGAAAAGTTGATTTAAATACTTTTTTGTGGTACAAAGGTGTAAACAAGTCAATAGAATTAATCAAAGAGACAGAAAGATTTTGTTTTCTTATCAATTAAATCTTTAAATTTGTATGTGATTTGGATTTAGAGCGAATCATTTAGTGACATACTTTAAAAGATTTTGTTGTTTGTTAATAAAGTGACAGGGGATATGAAACTGTTTTGAGACTCTCCATCATTATTTAAATCAGATCTTCTTCCTCTGACCCACCAAAATCTTCAAATCTGGAATTTCCCTGCCAACAAGGGAATCATTCATTCTATTTCATTTTAATTTTCCCAAATTTATAATCACTAGTTCACTATCTTGCAAAATGGACTAAAGTATAGAATTATATTTATAAAAGGAGTTAATTGTCAAAATTGTTCCCGAGGTTTGAGTAGTTTTGCCATTTTCGTCTAAAATGATACTTTTGTACCAAATTGCCTCCAATGTTTGTAACTTTTTGTCATTTTCATCCAAAACCACTAACTTAGTTTATTTTTCTGTTAAGTTGAGTATATTTGGATGAAACTGACAAATATAAAACCACAGGGACGATTTTGGCAATTTACTCAAACTCTTTTAAATTTCTTTTATTTAATTAATTTTGTTACATATACAATAAAAAAAATATACATGCAATTTTTATATGAAAAAAATAATAGCTTTATCACATAATTTTTATACATTTTTATCCAACCACTAACTAAGTTAATTAGTCTATTAAGGCGAAGGATATTTATAAACTAAGACAAAAATTTGACGTGGCAGCTGATGTCAGCAAACTGGGTTAATGTTGAGTTAGTTTGTGAGTGTTATCGGCCAATAAGTTGAAAGTTGAGAATGGTGTTTTAAAAATCAAAAGATTAAAGTGCTATCAGTTAATTAGTGAAAGTTGAAGTTATTTAAATCCGATATCACAAAGAAAAAAATGGTTGAAAATTCTTTTTGTTATACATAATATCCCAAAGAAAAATGGTTGAAAATTCTTTTTTTTAATACATGCGAGGAAGTTATGAACCACTTGATGAAGTTCTTAAAAACACAGTTTTCATAAATATAGATCCATTTTAAGAATAATAAATATGTATCAATAAACTAGAATATTATTTAAAGGAATTGTACTTTGCGAGACAATTTACAAAGAAATCGATGTATGAGATCATCTGTAGTGGGGGTTTTTGGACGTTTTTCTCTAGAAAACCCTCCACAACACCCATCTTTCGCATCCAGGGGCCTTTTTTTAAATTGTTTTTGGCGTGCTTTTTTCCACGCCTTGCTTCATTGGTTATGGCCAATCATCCTTGATCTTCTTTTTGTTTGTCCAACAAGATTTTTTGATGGTTTTTTTATTTAACTAGGGTTAAGACCCGCCCGCGTTGCGGCGCGGGTACATCATAAACATTGAATGGATTAGTCCAAACGTTATACGATGCATTAACCATATGAAAACACACATTTCGACGTATTCAGTTGAACTCAGTGTAACATGTATAATCATTGTGATTGGATTAAACGTAAAGTAAATAGAATTCATATCGAACAATCATAACATATTATATGTGACCCAACTTATACATAGAAAACGTAACGGGTATGAAGGAAAATATGCATATGTAATTGAAAGGGATTAATTAGAGCTTTCGAAAAAAGGGGAGAAAAAGAAACCATAATTTGACTCCACTCAGTTCGAAACAAACTTTACGAAACGTACATAAAATAAACACGAAAACATATTATATTTGACCTGAATTGTTTCTCAAAACAGTTTACGTCGAAACGTAGAACAACTTGAATTTATACAAAAACGTACATAGAAATATGCACGTAAAAATGGTTTCTTTAAACGAAAACGTATTATATTTGACCTGACTCATCTATAAAAAAAAGTTTACGTCGGAATGTAAAAGAAATCATATTTACACATACCCGTACATAAAATATGCACGTAAAAATTAGTTTTTAAGTAAAGGAAGTATAGGGGTAATCCGAAACAAAAAAAATAGTAAAAATTCTAATAGGTTAAAAACGTTCGTAAAACCGTGCCAAGTAGCACCAATGCCACAACCACATCGACTCTCAACATCGTAAAAATAAAATAGATAAAATGGTAAAAATTACACTGAACGAAAAGCAGACTAAAATCGTTGAACCACACACACCCGTTACAGTGTCTTAATACGAAGAAATTAACCAGAAACGTAAAACATAGAAAATGAAAACTTAGCCGATCTACGACCCGCCCGTTGCGGCGAACTTTTTAAAAGGGGAAAAATGGACGCGTTGCGACGGGTCTGTCAAATATGAAAAAATAGAGCAAAAACGTTGAACCTTGCATGCACGCTACGACATGTTAGCTCGCAAAATTTAGAACGAAATGTAAAACGAAAAACTTGCGAACGATAAAAAGTATGGGGTACAAAAGTTGTAGATTATAAAGTGTTGTGTTAAAGTATAAAAGATGGAAAACTTTGAAAAGTGGTTAAAATGTAAAATATGAAATGTTTGGGTTAGAAGTGAAAAATCAAGATTTTTTTTTGAAACACTCCCTATGCACAAGTTACAACTTATGATGCACGTATAAGTTGCTTCTTTATATAGGTTTTAATTTTATTACAACCCTTTTAACATAATGTCCCACAATATCACATCCCTACTACACCCATTTTAGAAAAACACCTATAATGTCCCATTGCTGACTGGACTGCCACATGCGCAAAACACCAAGGACGAGGACATTATTTGTTTCTTCCAATACACATGCTCTGAACGCTATGATAAAGGAATTGTACTTTGCAAGACAATTTACAAAGAAATCACAGTATGAAGGCTATCACACGTAAGTGCCAAGATACATATACATGCTAATTAATAAAGGGTTATTGGATTTTATCACCCCTAACTATTGGCTATTTGCCGCTGTCACCCTCAACTATCACTTTGACGCACTTCACCCCCAGCTTAACACTTAATGTGTTCTGTCACCACGTCGTTAACTGATCACTAACTTTTGATCTTGGTACTATACTTTTGGGGTGTCATAGGGATCTTAGGAAGGTTTTAGGGATCTTAGGACACCCCAAAAGTATAGTAACAGGATCAAAAGTTAGTGATTAGTTAACGACATGATGATAGAACACACTAAATGTTAAGTTGGGGGTGACGGACGTCAAAGTGATAGTTGAGGGTGGCAGTGGCCAATAGCCAATAGTTGGGGGTGATAAAATCTAATAACCTATTAATAAATATTAGAATAATAGCATAGGCAGACTTATTAACAAAGATCAGGTTCCCAAGAACCTATTCGGTTTTTAATTTTTAGTGCAAATATGTATAACAAACTGAAAAGGAACTGTCACACCCCTATTTTCCACGTATCACCGGTGGGCCCGGTGGGGAGTATCGTGACGTAATTGATATCATCATAGTCAAACAACACAACATATAAATGCACAGCGGAAGCAAAAAAATAGATTTATTTCAACTGAATAGATTGTAATGTTTAAGTATCACAAAACAGTCGAAATAGATCCACAGGCGGATCAAATAAAAAGGAAAACTGTTCAACGGACTTTGACATCTAGAGCTTGCGAGACTTGATTATTGATGCCTGGACTAGCCAGCCTATTACGTATAGTACCTGCACTTAGCCTTTTTGGAAAATACGTCAGTTTACACTGGTAAATACAACTTAACTGACTCATTTTGAAAAGAGTTTGAAAATTGATTTGAATACACTTCGGCAAAAATATTTTTATAACTTGGGACAATTATTCAAGATAATCTTGTATACAGTTTTACTCATTTGTCGCCCATTAGGGCCGGTTGCAAGGCCGGACTTAAGTTAACTGACACGCCACAGGTATAATGCCCACAAGGTCGATTCCTTTAAGTGGGATACCAGTTTTTTACATAATGCATCTGTCAGGTGTACGCCTACACCCCGTGCTTAGGTCGTGGCCATTTCTTTGAATGATGCCAAGGATATCCGGGACATGGTCATTTAACCCCCAAGGGCCATACACCAAATAATACATATCAAACAGGTTATGTAAATACATCAATCACAATACGATTCAAATGACTACATACACCCGACCAAGCGGTACTTTTATAGTACCGTATCCCAAGCCCGTATAGGGAAATTAAGTTAAGGGTATTTACCTGAGCAAAGTATAAATCAAATACAGCAAGTGCACGTAGCTTTTACTGGGCTCCTAATTTCAAACGAAGGTTTTTAATAACCTATTAGAATCCTAATGGGTCTTTAATTAAGCTTAGACTTAGACCGGTTAGTTTTCAAAAGGAAGACACGGTTCAAACGCATGATAAAGCGAAGACCGGTTTAGAATGTGGTTTTGACCCGACAAGCTTGAATACTTGTTTAATATTGGTAACTTAAACACATTCTGAATTTTGAGATAAAAACGATATGGTTTGACCCGTTTCGGCTATTATATGCAAACTAGTTACATAGACCGATCCGAACGCGAAACATGCGTAACGGGTAACCATGAGAGTCATGAACATTTTCCACAAGTTAATATGCCTTTGATATGTTGTGATATCAGAAAGATATCTTCTATTATGCCCAAAAATGATTTAAATTCAAACTACGCCCCGAAAGGGCATTTTGGTCATTTAAAAGGTTATAAAAGAGTTTAAATATGATTCTGAGTTTCGGGTCTGATGTAATCAGTAAAAATACTTAATTTACTAAGTTATATCAATAGGGTATAACTTATATGTGAAATCTATCCTTTATAACCAAACTATGCATCTCAAGGGCATTTTGGTAATTTCACATAGGCTTAAAAGGTCAAAATTGGAAATCTGAGCTTAAGACCCTTGCTTACTGGTTAGAATGTAAATATTTACTAAAAATATCAGTAGGAATCAAACCTTATACTTATAAAATAGTTTTAATACATACTACGCGTTAAAACGCTTAAAAAGGCGATTTGGAGCCATTTCCGGGTTTTATGAGGAAAGCTGATATTTTTATTATTCCAGAAGGCTCAAAATACTTTATTTATCATATTAGATCAGTAGAAAAAGGTTTGGGGTCAAAAGGATTTGTAAAACTCATTTTATAGCCCAAAAGGGCAAAACCGGTAATTACCGAATCAAGCTTAGAATCCTAAGTTATGCCCAGCCTAAAAATAAATAAAAATCTTCAAGAATCCCAAAATATTATATTACATCAGTAGGTAAAAAGTTTGGTATCAAAAATTAGGTTTAGATAGGCTATAGGCTAATTATTCGGTTTAATTATTAAAAAGCTTTCTAATTACGCTAATGAGCATAACTCCTAAATTAGACCTCAAACTGACGTCAAATTTTAGGGACAAATTTATAAATCAGTAGTGAAGGTTTCTATTCTTTCACTTTATCAAAAATCACATTTTAAGATGATAAGGGCATAATAGTCAACATTTAAGCATTTAACGGAATCATGCATATAGGTAACTTGGTCCTATTAAGGCTCTAAGGCATTCCTAATGAACCAAGTTGTATAATCTCAGAGGGTTATACTTATAGGTAACTTGGTCCTATTAAGGCTCTAAGGCATTCCTAAATCATGCTCAAACGGGTCAGAACTGAAAGTCAAAGCATAAGTCAAACTATGCGACTTTCGGTCCCGAACCAAGCTTAAACTAAAAATTGTCGAGTTGAACATGTTTAGACATGTTCTTACATTAATTACCAAGTTATATTAATGTCAAAACAGGTTTCGTAGCTTCTATATTGCTAATTATGCATTTATTTGAAAATTAGCTTTCTGTTGACTTTTTATAATCAAGTTTGACTCGACAATTGACCTAATTAGAGTGGGAATCAGAGGGTGACCTTTTAAGGGTTTAATGCCCACATAATTACCAACTCATAGGTACTTTCAAAATGAAATTTGACTGGAGCAATTAAGATTAATGACGAAGTCAAACCTTAATTACGACGGTTTGACTAAATGCTAATAAGCTAAGTAAAACTGAATTAAAAGAGGTTAAGCATACTTACAATAGTCCTAAGCACGACTAATGATCACTAGGAATGAGTCTTGAGCTCCAGTGTCACACCCCAACCGATGGCGGAATCATCGGGGCATGGCACTGAGCGAAACAGATTGTCCAGAAGTTTCCATAACAATTATCATCACTATTCAGTTTAAATTAACACGTCCCATACCGTGTCCAAAATAACAAACAAATCATTACAGATAACAACTAGTCAAATATTCTGTTCCGACAACTCAGATTTAAATAATACAAATAAATATTGTTTAAATGTTCCTAAAGACCCAGCCTGACAAGATCTACAGACAACTATGCTCTAGTTGCTCTTTCCTGACAGACAACTATTTGTTGGGGGCCTCTAGAGCTTTATTCTAGCCTCGTTTTCCTAGCAAGCAAACATCTTAAACACCTATCACATACGTTAAAATAAAGTCAATACATATAATGTAAAGGTGAACATACAAGTTTAATAATAGCATATAGAGTTCGAAATAGTTTACGCATAACCAGCACGTACACAGAGGAAAACGAAGCATGTTAATTATCGACATGGACCTATCGATACCAATGACTGCGGGTTGATTATCGACACGGTTCGCAATACATGATTACCACCGTAATCCATGCAAGTAATTGTCCTTAACAACCCCAGTGTGAACGGGTGCTGAGTCCAAACTATAGTACTACGTCGTTAAGGCAGGTAGACAGCATTCCACGTGTAAACATAATCAACAAGCATTCATTTAGTCACGTAATACATGCACATTGGTTAGCGTTCAAATAGTTTGAGTGGTGTGATCGATTTGTGTTTTGATATAAGTAACGTATGTAACACCCAAAAGTGCTAAAAGCAAAGGGATCGAGTATACTCACAGCTATTGATTGATGGATTGAAGGGAGCGCTTGGGAGTAGGGTTAGCCTGAACAGTTTGATAGCATAACGATGAATAACACATAGAATGGAAACAAGTGTAAGTGGGTTGGACAGCCTGGTCGATCGAACAGTTGGTTCGATCGAGTGGGTTGTTCGTTCGGCTGGACAATCCGTTCGAACAGTCTGTTCGATCGGCCGGTAGGCTCGATCGGTTGGACTGTTCGAGTGGATTGTTTCTTCCTTTGTTTGTGTATGATGGCTTGTCCTTTTGAAGTTTTCGTTGTAGCATTTGAGAACACTGAAGTGTTCTTACCTTTCAGGTCGATCGATCGATCGATCCGTTCGATCGGTCGGCATAACCGATCGGTTAGGAACTCCAGTAGTAGTCCTCATCAGGATGTCACTCGATCGAATAGCCTACTCGATCGAATAACATGCTCGATCGGGTGGCATTCCTATACGACAAACGAATTGAAAATCGACTAAGTGTTGAAGCATAGTATCTCATGATCCGAGGAGTAATGTTGATGAACAGTACCTCGTTCAATACCTTACTTCATGAAATGGTTAAGTGCGGGGCCATATGCTAGTCGATCGGCTGGCCTGGTCGATCGGCTGGCATGTCCGATCGGTTGGGCTGTTCGTTCAAACAGCCTAACCGTTCGGCCAGCATCCGGACCTGGTCGGCCTGTCCGTCTAACATCTGACTGTTCTGATTATTTGACGTTATATTGAGGTAGTTTGACAACGAGTTTAACTAGGGAACCTTCGTTCTTACTTGTTCCTCCTGCTCGGACAGGAATCACCCAAATCCGGTCAGTGAACGGTTCGGAATGACGGTTTGACGTTTAACCCGGAGTCGGTGAACCTCGTGGATAGAATCCGAATCTTGAACTGCACAACCATTAGAGTGTTTGGTGAGTTGGCTCAAGCTCCGTTTCTACCGATTTGCAGGCATTGAGTGTAAAAGAGTTGAAAGTAAGTTGGAATTCCTTCTTTCAATCCTTCACATCGTGTAAATGTTTAGATCTTCGGTAGATCTTAGCTTGTTTATGTGGAAATCGGTTAGATCCGAGCTATTCATGGTGGATTGAAGCCAAAACATGATGTTCTTGAAGAACACCACGATGACATCATCCAAGAATGCTTAGATCTTGGTGATTTCACGGTTAGAAATCAAAAATTGAAAGGTAGAAAGGTGTAGGAGCATGTTTTGATCAAGAAAGTACAAAATTTAGGATGAAAACTTACCGAAATTGGAAGAAATCTGAGAAAAGGTGAGGAGCACGGGCTGGTCGGTCAGAGCTTTCCAAAAGTGGTAAAGAGTGACAATGACAGCCCTATTTATAGGCTCCAAAAGAGGAAAGGGCTGGCCGATCGGCTGGCATCCCGATCGGACAGCCTGCTCGATCGAATAGTCTGTTCGATCGGCTGGGCTGTTCGATCGGCTGACAGCCTGATCGAATAGCAGCCTGGTTTGAGTGTTTGGTGCGACGATTTTCGATATTTCGATTTCGATTGAAGACGGTACGAGTACGATAGAGTTTCCTATTCAAATTACTTTCGGTCCAAACTACTATATCTAACATACAATCTCCTATATTTCACCCCATCCTTACGTTACCATTCATCGTAATTCGAT
This sequence comes from Helianthus annuus, assembly GCF_002127325.2. NCBI lineage: Eukaryota > Viridiplantae > Streptophyta > Magnoliopsida > Asterales > Asteraceae > Helianthus > Helianthus annuus. The sequence goes on from NC_035441.2 coordinate 177,374,760, forward strand.
TTCGATTGCATTCCGTTTGAGTTTCGAGTTTCGATTCGAGTTTCGATTGATCACCACACAAAACACAAAACATAAAGTAAACATGCACAGGTAACACATAAGGCACACACACACACACACGTATAACAACAACCAAAGTTCGCGTAATTCGAGATTCGAGTTCGATGATAGTTAGATCGGTTTGATTACTGATTAGTTAACTTTATCGCATTGTTACTTCCTACTATTCACAGTCGTAAATCGGTTCGCGTCGATCAAACTTTCGATTACTTTGATTCTTTCTGATTACGACACTTACTCCACATAATACAAATAAAACATAAAATGGACTATTACAGTCAAAGAAAGTCAAAGTTGACTTGGACTTTGACTTTGACTTTGACTTTGACATTCAAAAACACGGGGTGCTACATCCAGGAACCTCCAAGAAGTGAGTTATGAAAGTTTTCAAGTGCAAGTCCAAGTGTTGCAACATATTGATCTTTATATAGGAGTTCTTGATGCCTTAGTATCATTACAAACAAGTCTATGGATGATTTGTGATCATTCCAAGTGTCCCTAGACCCTTTAAAACCATCAAACAAGCCCCTTAAATCGAAAAATGGTAATTTAAGTCGGTTAAACTGGCTGTACAGGCAGCTGCCATCATTTTTCTGCATCTGGGCACCTTAGGCGGCCGCGTAAGAGTCCATAGGGACCTTACGCGCCCCGTGTAAAGGTCGGATCCGGTCAACAAGTTTCCCATATTTGCAATTTAGGTCCCTGGTCCTTCTAAACTCATTTTTAACTTGTTTTCTTGCACTTTTAACCACCAAACTTGACTTTTAAGGACCCCAAGTCATAAACCAACTTTGTTTAGTCCCCGGTTATTCATACGTTCACCGAAAAGTCTTAAATTTCAACGTTGACGCTTTTAACCCCTCGTATACGAATATTGTCATAACTTTCTCATACTTAATCGAAACCTTGTGAAATTTTTATCACACATTATTGTGAGTATAATTTATCATTACAAAGCTTCGGTTTCGCTAAAAGGTCACTCAGAGGTATACTTTACACATGTTGACACATTTAGCCCCTGTAGTTTGTAATTCCTCACTTTCTTTCACAATTAGCTTCATATGATCCATGATTTATTCGTTTAAGGGTATAAACATCATGTAGGGTTATTGAAAGATATATTTATCCGTTGTTGATATTTTGAACCCTTATATTCACATACTTTCTCTATTTGTCAACTTTAGTCCTTCATACGTAATCTTTCATATGTTCAAAGCTTATGACACGTGTCAATACATTATTGGACATGAATTTTTTTTCGAGGTGTTACAGGAACCCATAAGTAACATATGCCGGGAACCCATAAACAAAAAAGCTTTGGTAGTCAACTGGTTAATCCGCGTTCTTCTTCCCTTGACACCCGGGTTCGAATCCCGTATGAGGCAATTATTAAATTTTTGTTCCGTTTTTATTTTAATTTCTATTTTTATTTTTTAATGAAAAACCAGGGTTACAACAAAACAAAGCCCATAACAAAAAAAAAAAAAAAACAACAGCGGCGCCTCCACCCTCACCCTGCCTCCTCCTCCCTCAGTGACCACCTCCGCTCCGGCCGTCCTCCTCCAGCCGACAGCCATCCTCCTCCAGCCGCTCCGGCTGTCCTCCTCCGGCCTTACTTCACAGGTGTGTTAATCTGATGTTAAATCGTTATGTTATGCAGAAGAATATTTCAATAGTTATGTTAAACTGATAATTTGATGTTAATTTTTTGATAATCTGATGTTAAATTAATAATATGATGTTAATTTTTTGACTAATATTTTTTTATAATTAGTGATGTTAAATTGTAATCCATTGAAACTTGAATTTGGTATTTAGGCATTATTAATTATGCAGAAGAATATTTCAAGTTTCTTTCAAAAGCAACCACCATCTAAAAAAGAATAAATGGCTGTGATTTTAAGATACGTTAATATTATGTTGTATACAGATTAATAGATCAGTTTGTGCATTGGCATTTTTTATTAATAACCTTACCATACTAACAATATATTTTCATCATCACGTACACGTGAAGCTAATTCATGCTCATCACACCATCTTTCACACTTTATTTTCATCAAGTTTCAACCTTTATGGATAATCTTGAATCTTTAACTTACAGAAGTTGTTAGAATCAATTATTATGGAAGATATTGGGTTGGTTAATCAAGGGTTGAAGTGGGTATTCTTGGAGGGTTGTTGTTCTGCAGTGGCTGTGAAAGCTGCTAGTGGGTTAGTTAATAAAATTGAGGTTTTTGTTGGGCTGCATTGGCCTAGGGTTTGTTGTGGGTGTGGGAGACTTTGTGGGTTGTTATGTTTGTTGTTGGTTCAGTGAAAAGAGTGTGTGTTTAGAGGGTTTAAGTCGATTTTTAGGTTGGGGACCTTCGCGCTGCTTATTGTTATTTGGAGCTGGTTTCTTAGTTTGACTTCGGTTTCTTGCTTGGTTTATACAGATTACTTTCTAATGACGATTTTCTTTTCATGATTGTATCGTGCTTTTATTATGTGATGAACCTTACCTGATCCGAATTATGTGACGAACCTTACCCGATCCGAACTGCTGAACTGGCCCGAATTTTTTTATGTTCAATCATATGAAATTGAAGTATCTAAAAAAGTGAACCTCGTGGAAAAAAACCTGGATCCGCTACTGAATAATAGATTTTAATAATCTCAACTATTAGTCGTTGGCCGACAATGATCCCAACTTTAAAAATTATCAGTAGTGGTCCCACTTTTTTAACATATTATAAATCAATGGACATTTACTAATAGAACATTAATTTCTTTTTGTTCTCTTTTTCCTTTTCTGATAGTAAAAATCCATTAGTTTACAATATGTGAAAATATGGGACCAACACTTATTATTTTTGAAGTTGAAACCGTTGTCGGCCAACAGCTAATAGTAATTATTCTATAATATTACATCTATCCATTTGTATTCACCCAATACTTGTATTCACTAATTTCTATCTTAAAACATGTATAGATAAACTTATACAGTCTTCTCACTAATATCAGCTTAGAAAATTCATCATTTGTTTCTTGTCTTTCACTTGTGAAGAACTATTTGGGAGATCAGCTTAAGATTTATCTAACCTCTAAGGTGATGACAAAAGAATAAGTATAAATTGCCTAAGTTAATTGATAAGTTGACAACTTTACCAGATTATTCATATTGAATTTCTTATCCCTGTTTCTTTGACAACATAGCAATATTAACACAACATTATATACACAATTTATACTAAGGGGGGAGAGGGTGGTGATCACTCATCACTCACAACATCCAGTCAAGTTCCGTCATGTCATCAACCATTATTCCATCACTCACAACCCTTTTTAGTGGAAATGCCCATCACTCACAACACCCAACAATAAATCCCCACGTTCCCTCACAATCTTCTTTTCTTCACGCCATGATAATTTCCACGCGTGATATATTTTTATGCGTGATACATGGAGCGGCGGTGGTGTGATACATTTTATCACTTGTTATATTCCTTTATCACGGGCTAAAGTTAAACCGCACCGCCTTAAGAGGACACGGGGTGGTCCGTTATACCACCCCATAACGCGTGAAACATTAACCAGAACACCGCCGCCGCCTTATGTTTAACGCGTTGAAGTATCACGGCGTGGATCCGAGCACGCGTTGAACTTTGAACTTGTTTGTTGTTTTGTGAATGATTGAATGAATGGTATCTTGTACATTGTGCATTATAACTTGTACATTGGAATCCCATCACTAGTGATTCCACCCCTCCTACATTTCTATCACTAGTGATAGAATATTGGTTGTACACATGGCATGACTTGATTGGATAGTGGGAGTGATAGATTCTATCACTAGTGAACCACCCCTAGTCCCCTAAGCATGAATAAGATCTTTTTGCACAAAACATGTGCATGACATGTGGGTTATAAGAAAAAAATGTGGGTTATAAGAAATGATTAACACAAGTCATAAAGTGGATGCTTGAAAAGTATTGAATAACATCTATTTTGGACTTGAATAGTCTCAAATAACATTGTTTTAGATATATATTTTTTGCACTATTATCAGCATAAATAAAAGTCGAGACATGACATGCTTCTATCCTTTATAACATACTATAGAGTTACAACACCTTAAAAATAGCTAGTTTGTAATTTTCTTAAGAAAATAAAGGCTCGTACGTGAATTAAGATTAGAACTGACGTATATAACTTACTTTAAACTACTTGGTATATTATAACATATACAAGGATTTGTATAGTAAGTAAGATGTAGTTTTTGTATTATACAAACCATCACATATTTTCTATTAATAGAGAGTATACCAGCTTTAGTTTTGTCACCAGATAGATGAATGATTAATCCTACAAAAAGTGATCAGGTCCAAGATAAAATGACTTTTATAGACATGAAGAGTTTCCTTGGACGGTGGGCTAAATAAGGGGTAGAAATGTCATTTGACTTAAGTCACTACCTTGGAATACACCACCGCCTTCAATTCTTCATCGCCGGCTGCCGGCGTCAACAAGACAATGGTGACCTCCCTGTCTGTCTCTGGGAAAAGATACGATACTATTTCAACAACCTTCTTCAACGGTCAATGTAATTAATGTTATCTTTTTTTCTTTTAAATCAACACGTTTATACTTTTAGCCTATAAGCTGGTGGTGGAGTGGTAAGGGAGAGACCTGTTGTTCAGTTGACCTGGTTTGACTTTTGCCCGTAGCATTTAGTTTCGGTGGCACCTGGTGATGATGGAAGAGCAGGCGAGTAGGCAGCCCTCGCTGGTTCGATCCTTGAACTGGACGTGTTTTACCTCACCGCAGTGTCGTACCTTCGGGTGAGTGTTCACGGGTTTCGGCTCTAAGTGAGTGTTTTCTCCGATTCGGAGATGTAGTGAATTTCGTTAGCAGCCTATTTAGAGGACTCGATAACCATTCAAAAAAACTTTTATATAAGATATATAAACTTATATTTAAATACGTTATGCAATTAAAAAACATTAAAAATGCCATTGGTTATTTGCACCAAATTGGGTTACACCTTATATTTGAAAGCCATCAGTGTTTTGGTTCGAGGGCACAAATGAGAAACACTGTGTCAAGGAGGAGACTTCAAAAGGCAAAATAAATACAAACCTTACAAAATGAAGCAAATTAAGAAACCGATGGCACACATCCCTCTCATCGACAATGGAAGACCCACGTAAAAGGTTGGGACATGAAGGCCCCAATTTCATTCAAAGATCATAATCTTGATTTTGTTTTAGGTCCGAGAGAGATTGTACTGTGATGCATGAGAAATTGTTATAGGGTCACGTTGGATAATAATCATGTATCGAAATAAACTATAATTCCAATAATAAGTTATTCTAAAAAGACTTCTAATTGTAAGAAGTGTAAGAAGAATTTTTAGAGTGACAAGTGTCCAATAACCTAAAATTAAACCCACTGCATCACAACCCAAAACCTAAACACCCACCCCACCGCTACGCAAAAACCTAAACACCCACCCCCAACCAAAAACCTAAACCCCCACCCCCACCCTTCGGCAAAAAAAAAAAAAAATGGGTGGGTGGGGTGGGGGTGGGGGTTTAGGTTTTTGGGTGGTGGTGGTGGATGTTTATTTATTTATTTTTTTTAGTGGGTTTTTTTAGGAGTCTTTGTACCCTTCTTACAATTAGGATTCTTTGTATTTGATCCTAATCCAAGATCAAAAATATACACACACAATTCTAATCACATAAACTATTATAATTCGAGCCTTTTCAAAGAAGTTAAAAGATCGATTGATGTGCTTATGGAGGAGATTGTGTGTACCCTCTTCAGTTGGATACTTGGATTAAGCATAGGGCGAAGATTTATGTGAGTAGCTGGGATTTGTTGATTATGGATCCGTTATCTTGTTTTGTCTAATGTTTTGTTTGTTGGTTTTTGTTGGCCATTTTGGTTGTTTCGCTCTTTTTTGTATCCAACTCTTCGCTTGATTTTTTTTTCTTTTTAATGAATTAGCTGCCGTTAAAAAAAAAACTATAATTCCATTCATGCTAAAACCCTACAACAAATTCAAAACCCCATTACTTCTCTTTCTTTTGATATACAATGTCATTGTTTGAAAATTAAAGGTATATGATAGATACATTTGGCCTAGTTTACAATTTTACATTGCACAGATCTTTTCGGTCTTGGACAAGGAGAGCAACGCCCATGGGCAGAACTTGTATAGAGCGGGGAGGGGCCTCCACCCTCACCCCCAATATATATATATTAATTTTGCTTAGAAGTGTAAGTGTTGCCCATTAGGTTTGAATAATATTATTAGTTATATTTGGTTGGTCCCGTGCTAATCCAAAAACCCATATCGAACATATGTTTTTCAAGGCCCAAAATAACCAAAAGATAAATTAGGGAGGGGAACGACTATCTATTATCCAAAACTCTAAATCAACCCACGTCGCATACGCCATACCATATGACGCATAATCGGAAATCACATCGCATAGCATATGACGATCGTTTGCTTGCACAGTCACACGTAATCGGAAATCAACAGTCAAAATCATCTTGTTTGCACAATCACGTCATGATTTGTGGTAAACCACTTTCCGGTAAGTACAAAATTTATTTGGTTTTTTTTTTTTTTTGGGTTTTGTTAAACCAATTTAAAAAGTAATTAATCTATAGTAATTATAGTTTTGTGATTTTATCCTTATAATAAACACAGAAACTAATTAAAAACTTTCTTAACTTTAACTTTTAAAACCAATTAATATGTGATAAGTAGTTGATATCATCACACAAATTAGTAGTAGTTGGTACCTTTGTTTGTAAATGGTAAATAAATTATATTATCCCATACAAAGATTACCTAAAATTCTATTTGTTGGAGACACTTGAAACAATAAGCATAACTTTCAATAGGAGATCGTTTAAAAATCATTTACAGTGGATTCCAAGGCCTGTGGAAGATATGTCATAAGTAACAGACGATATATGCCAATAAATAAGTATTAAAAGATTTAGTAACCTTTATGGAATAATAAAAGAAATTGATGGTAGATATTGAGGAACATTAAAAATAAAGATACGGTGGTGGTTACAGGTGGCGGTGGCGGTAGCGGGGTCCACCAGCCAAGAAAGATACGTGGATGGATATTGGAGATCGTACACCTGATTTACCAAATCAAATCCTTGAAAACATGAACATGCAAATAATAAAAATTCTTTTACTACAATTTTCAGATTTTTTGTATAAGAATAGGGTAAAGTTCTTGTACAAATAATCTTAACATACTAAACATACAAATTGAAGGAAAACTCAAAAAGACAAGGTGACATTTTTGTAATTATCAATAACTATCAAAGTTACTCTACAAATATACCTAAAAAAACCTAACCACTCCCCCCACCCCCAAAAAAAGCCTAAACCCCCCACCCCCCAAAAACCTAAAAAAAACCTACCCCCCACCCCCCAAAAACCTAAAAAAAAACCTAACCCCCCCCCTCTCCACCCCCAAAAACCTAAAAAAACCTAACCCCCCCCCCCCCCCAAGCTAAAATGCTAAAAACTAAACCCCCCAAAAAACCTAAAAAAATAAAAAAAACACACAAATTATTTTATTTTATTTTTTTAACATTTTTTATTAAAAAATCGCTACTTTTAGTAGCAGCCAAAAAAAAAATTTTTTTTTTTTTTTTGCTAACGAAATGTAGCGATTTTTTAATAAAAAATGTTAAAAAAAAAATTTGTGTTTTTTTAGGTATTTTTGGTTGTAACTTTGATAGTTGGTGGTAATTACAAAAATGCCACCTTGTCTTTTTGGGTTTTCCTTCAATTTGTATGTTTAGTATGTTAAGATTATTTGTATTTGATCTTTTGCCATAAGAATATGGTATATGGTGTGTGGGGCGTTGGTTGAGGCCTGGAAGGGGTTTTAACGTCGGTTGCACCATCTTGGTTTGGCGTTGGATTTAGCGTTGCCCGCTTGATGTGGCTATTATGCCTGGCGTGAGACGGGTGGGCTGGGTGACGTTGCGAGCTCTGGATGGCTAAAGAAATTGGAACGTTGGGTGGCCGGGCCAAACGGTCAATTTTTTTTTTTAATTTTTGAGCGGTTTGGGGTAGCCGCTATGCCAAACCAAGTTTTTTTTTTTAAAATACATTTTTTGCCTATAAATACCCAACCCCAAACCATATTCTCCCAATCTTCTTCACCCACACAAATGGCGTAAGCTCAAACCAAAGTTTGATAGCTTTAAAACTTGCTTCGACCGTGTCCTTGCGGGCGATTTGACCAACGACGATCGACTCGAAATCGCAAAGATCGAGTACAAGCACGATGCGAATACGGATTTTAAGTGGGGTGCTCACTTTAATATTTATCGTAATCTATAGTTTTTTTAGTTTGTAGGATTTAATAAGTAGTTTTTTTATCTTTTAGGATTCAACAAGTAGTTTTTTTTTTTTTTTTTTTTTTTTAGGATTTAGTAAGTAGATTTTTTTATTGTGGGTTGTCTTTTATGTAATTTTTTTTAAATTAATGTAATATACTTTTAATATAAATTGTCAACTTAAAAAAAAAAAAAAAGAATGTTACATGGCACCCCAACGTCGGCCTAGCCATGCCTCTTTCACATCCCACTTTTTTAGGTGTGAACTGGTGGAGCTCACACCTGCCATGTTTAAGCAATGTTCCCAACTCAAGCCCATCCACAGCCCATACTCTATTATTAATAATAAAAGACATGACGGACCTTAGTTGATAAAATATCGTTTCCTTGCATTTATATAAACTTTAGGGTGGATTGTCCTTTGTAGGTATGATATTATATAAAGCATTCAGTGTATTTATTTATAAGAGTAAATTTTTGTTTTCGTCTCTCTGAGGTTTGTCCATTTTAACTGGTTTAGTCCAAAAATCTAATTTATAACAAAATCATCCTTAAGGTTTGCATTTCTTAACGCTTTGCATCCCTAAAGTTTGCATTTCTTAACGTTTTTCATCCCTAAGAATTAAATGAAAAAGCACCCTTAGGGATGAAAAGCGTTAAGAAATGCAAACTTCAGGGCTGGATTTGTTATAAATTAGATTTTTGGACTAAACTAGTTAAAATTGACAAATCTCAGGGACGAAAACAGAAATTTACTCTATTTATAAATAATTTTGAAAATTTAGTGAATTATGTAATTGCTATAGAACAAAAGTATTCAAATAAATAATTTTATAACTGAATACACATGTAAGGTATGTTCAAAGTAAAACAAAAATAACGTGTTTAGGCTGGATGGTGTGGTATAAAGCCCCTAAGGGTAAGGGGCGTTATTGTTAACTTGCACGGTATGAAATAAAGCCTTTTAAAGACCCCCATTTACAATATAATAAAAGAAAAAAATCAAAATAAGAAAATAAGGAATTTGATTGGTTGTGGCTCACCCTCTCCTTTTTCACGTCCGCTAACCCACTGGCGGAGGCATGCCATAGCGCCCCCTTTGGCTATGGCGGGATAGGGGAGGGGCACTAAAATAGCTGAGGTGGCCAGGGGCGCTAGGCCACACCGGATGGTCTTATAGATAGATGTTCATGTTCTTGAAATATTTGATTCTAGAGATATTTTCAACAATTTCGATCGTATTTATTTGACATGTCACACCCTAACCGATGACGGAAACATCGAATGAGACGAAAAAAAGATTGCAAGAGACTTCATAACGACTAAACATGACAGGTATTTAAAAATTAGATTTTCATTTCATTGCTAACGGTTCAAGTATATGATTTGAAAACAAAAGTACAACATGTAACGTATGACTAATCTATAAACATAAATTAAAGTTTGGTTCATTTCTAGTCATTTCTACTAGATTCTTTTCAGCGCGTCACAATCACTATCCTGCAAAATATAGTAAAATAACATGTCAACACATAAAGTATTGGCGAGCAGGGCCGGCTCAAGGGGGAGTGAAATAAAGCAAGAGCTTTACGCCTCAATTTCCTAGGGCCTCAAGTTCTAAGAAAATATATTATATTTTGGTAATTTTGGCTTTGAAATTGTTAACATTGAGGTTTATGATCTATAATTATGCGTATACAAAGATGATATATGAATAATAGATTCATAGCAATTTTTTTCGTTTACAAAAAGGGCCCCAATTTTGCTATCCGCTTTGGGCCTAGAAAAAATTAAAATTTTTTTGAGCCGGCCCTGTTGGCGAGTATATAAGTTTATGTGTACTAGCATAAGTATAAAAGAGTTTAACGAAATCCACATGGCAATAGCGTATACTAAGGCATAACATAATATAATCTAGCATGCATCACATACTTGTCAACTTAAAGATTCCCGGTAGCGTAATCTTGTCGTAGCAACGACAAAACCGTTGTGTTTAACTTAACACGACCTCAAGAGTACGGGTGGTGCGTTACTCCTATAGCGCTATACATGTTAAGGGAGGCTTGTATGAAGTTAATGACTAAGTATTGTGCAAGTAAAGTTTCTAGCATGCATGTATTTCCAAGTATAAACGTATAAAACATGTATGTTGGATTCGATTGCATGAATAAAGTATTTGCGTATAAGTGTTTGTGTGATTTTTTGTATAATGTATATATATTGCACCCAAAAGTGTCACGGCCCCCGACCCGGTTTGACCTGTTTCCGGAGCCGCGGGACAGAAACCCCGTGATATTTGTTTAATTGAGTTTCGCAGCGGAAAATTTTGAACATCAGGATCGTTGTAAAGCAAAATTTTTCCCGATTATTTTTATTTCACAATTCGGGAAAAACCCCGATAATTTACAATACATAAGTTTAGTGATAAATTCTTATTTTAAAACATCTTTATTCATTTTATATTGAGCCACTATTTTAAGCTTGAAATGCTCCTCAGCACTTTTCCTGATTTACAGCAAATCACCTGAAACATGTTTGAAAAAGATTTTGTCAGCGGGGAAATACTGAGTGAATCATTCATTTTACTGAAAATGACACATTTGTTATAATTCACAGTATTAAGAGTTTTTACATATGTTTATTATCAACCAACATTTCAAGAATAGGTATTTGTCACAGACCAGCTCTGTGACTGTGGTCATATCACCATTGGCTGGCCCAATGAGTGACGTATATCACTTTCTTTTAGGCTCGCCCACCTAATGTGATTAAAACAATAATAATACTGTGCACAATACCCCATATACCGGCTGTAATTTGGTGATTACATAAACTTAATCACTGTAATTATAACTTTGAAAAATTGGTTTGGAGTATTGTAAAACAATTGATAAAAAGAGAATGACTCACATTGCAGATTTAGTACTGACAGAATATGATTTTATCCCTGTTAACCTAATTTCACAATAATGCACACAAAACAGAGTTAGTGATCAATACAGCAGTTACGATAATTTCCCGAGATCAAATACTCGCAATGAATGACCAAGTGCAATACTTCAACTCATTTATCAAAATGACAAACGACAAAGTATAGTACTTCAACTCATTATCGAATTATCGACAACGACAAAGTACAATGCTTCAACTCATTTATCGGATTACCGACAAACGACAAAGCATAGCCCAATGTGGGCGGCACTTAGACATTCTTTGGGTATATTGATCCCGGAAACTGAATCGTAATAGCGATCGAGTAATTACCCTGTTCTGCGGCAGCGACTCGATATTAGTGTGTGTTTGGTAGTAATTTAAGCATAACTCAACGTATATTGTGAGTTTTTTCGTCGAAATGAGCAATCTGATTTAATCCCAGACCCCCCTATTTATACCCAAATTTGGTACCTCCCGCGAGTCGCGGGAGATGTCTCTGGTCCTGTCGCGACACGCCTGGGGTAGCAATCTACCCTAGGGTAGCCTTGTGTCCCCGCTAGGCTTGCTGAGTTGGTTTCGTGTTAATTCGAAATTTTTACAACGCTTTCTGTAGATAATTATAACTAGGGTTTACCCCCCCTAAGTTTTAGGGGCCCTGATCCTGATTCCAATTGTTTCGAAAATTTTAGGGTTAGTGCCAAATCATTCGGGTGTCTTAATTAGGGTTTCCTTATTGACTAATTATCATTCTAATTATTAATTTTAATGAGAGTTGTTACATCCTCCCCACCTTAGGAAAAATCTCGTCCTCGAGATTCACTGGAATAAATAAGGATATTTGCGCTTCATTTCTGACTCTAATTCCCAAGTGTATTCCGGTCCTCTCCTGGAATTCCATTTGACTTTTACCAACACAAGTCGCTTGTGTTTGAGGAATTTGACTTTACGGTCTTCTATTTGTAAAGGTTTTTCTATGAATTTCAGTTTTTCATTCACCTCTATGTCTTGAAGAGGTACTACCAGAGATTCATCTGATAAACATTTCTTAAGGTTGGATACATGAAATACATCATGTACTCCAGCTAGTTCTTCTGGTAGTTGTAAGCGATAAGCAACTGGTCCAATTCGTTGAATTACTGGAAATGGTCCAACATATCGGGGACTCAGTTTTCCTTTCTTACCGAATCTTACCACTCCTTTCCAAGGAGATACTTTTAAAAGTACCTTGTCTCCTATTTGGAATTCAAGCGGTTTGCGACGATTGTCTGCATAACTCTTCTGGCGATCTCTAGCGGTTTTTAATCTTTCCTTGATTTGAGTTATCTTGTCTGTGGTTTCTTGCACAATTTCTGGACCTGATAATTGACTTTCTCCTATTTCCGCCCAACATACGGGTGTTCTGCACTTGCGTCCATACAGTGCTTCGAATGGAGCGGCTTCAATACTTGAATGATAACTATTGTTATAGGAGAATTCAATTAATGGTAAATGGTTATCCCAATTACCTCCAAAGTCAATTACACATGCTCGAAGCATGTCTTCCAGAGTTTGGATCGTCCTTTCACTTTGTCCGTCTGTCTGTGGATGATATGCAGTACTTAAATTGAGTCGAGTTCCCATTGATTCTTGGAAACTTGTCCAAAATCGAGAGGTAAAACGACTATCTCTATCTGATACAATGGAGAGCGGAACTCCATGTAAGGATACTATTTCATCCACATATAGCTTGGCTAATCTTTCCATGCTAAAGGTTTCCTTTATTGGTAGAAAATGAGCTGATTTGGTTAATCGGTCCACGATTACCCAAATTGCATCATTACCTTTTCTGGTTTTGGGTAACTTAGTAACAAAGTCCATTGTTATGAGTTCCCATTTCCATACAGGCATTTCTAACTGTTGTAGTAAGCCTGAGGGTTTCTGGTGTTCGGCTTTAACTTGTGAACAGGTTAAACACTTAGATACATATTCGGCTATGTCCTTTTTCATTCCTATCCACCAGAAATTTTTCCTTAAATCTTGGTACATCTTATTGTTTCCTGGGTGTACAGTATACCTAGATTTATGAGCTTCTTCTAAGATTTTTGATCTTAAATTTCCTTGTTTAGGTACCCAAATTCTACTTTTGTGGAATTTCCAAATTCCATCATTTCCTTGTTCCAATTCTTTTAGGTAACCTCTCATTCCTTCGGCATCGTCCTTGATTGCCGTTTTCTGGATTTCTTTCACTTGTTCCCGTAAATCTACTTGTAGATTTATTCTAAGAGCACGAACTCGCCTTTGTTTTTCATGATACTTACGACTTAAGGCATCTGCTACTACGTTGGCTTTTCCTTCGTGATACTGAATATCACAGTCGTAATCACTCAAGACTTCCATCCATCTTCTTTGCCTCATGTTTAACTCTTTTTGCCCGAATATATACCTTAAACTCTTATGATCTGTATAGACAGTAAATTTACTTCCATACAGATAATGTCTCCAAATCTTAAGGGCAAAAATTATGGCTCCTAATTCTAAATCATGAGTCGTATAGTTTTCTTCATGCTTTTTCAATTGTCTGGAAGCATATGCAATTACCTTCTTGCGTTGCATTAACACACATCCGTATCCTAGTTTTGAAGCATCGCAATATACTTCAAAATCTTCTGTTCCTTCTGGTAAGGCTAAGATTGGCGCATTGGTTAATTTCTGCTTTAAGATTCTAAAGGCTTCTTCTTGCTTTGGTCCCCACTCAAATTTAGTGGCTTTACAGGTTAACTTAGTTAATGGTACAGCTATCTTGGAAAAATCCTTAATAAACCGTCTATAATAACCAGCTAATCCTATAAAACTTCTAATTTCCATTGCAGTTTGTGGAATCTTCCAGTTAGTAATGGCTTCGATCTTAGCAGGATCTACGTGAATACCTTCGTGATTCACCATGTGGCCTAAAAATTGCACTTCTTGCAGCCAGAATTCACACTTTGAGAATTTAGCATATAACTTTTCTTTTCTTAACAAAGTTAAGAGTGCATGCAAGTGCTGACAATGCTCTACTTGACTTTTGGAATAAATAAGTATATCGTCAATAAACACGATCACAAATTTATCCAAATATGGTTTACAGATTCTGTTCATCATGTCCATGAATGCAGCTGGGGCATTGGTTAATCCGAAGGGCATGACTGTAAACTCATAATGACCATACCTAGTTCTGAAAGCAGTTTTAGGTATGTCTTCTTCTTGAACTTTCAATTGATGGTATCCAGATCTTAAGTCTATCTTAGAGAAATACCTAGCTCCTTGTAATTGATCAAAAAGATCATCAATCCTAGGTAATGGGTATCGATTCTTAATTGTAACTTTATTTAATTTTCTATAATCAATACACATTCTCATTGATCCATCTTTCTTTTTCACAAACAACACTGGTGCACCCCAAGGGGATGAACTAGGTTGTATAAATCCTTTGCTTAGTAATTCATCTAATTGCTTTTTTAATTCTAGCATTTCGGTAGGAGCTAATCGATAAGGTGCCTTGGCTATCGGTGTAGTTCCTGGAATTAGATGAATCCTTAAATTCTACTTCTCTGTCTGGTGGTAACCCAGGTAAATCTTCTGGAAAGACATCTGGGTATTCTGAGACTACCGGAATTTCCTTGAGTTCTTTGCCTTTAGTACAAATGGTTACTGAAATCATATATACTATTCCTTGGTTCCGTTCATAATTAGCAACTTTCATTACTGATATGAACTTCAATCGTTTCCGAGGTTTATCTCCTGAAATCTTAATTATTTCTCCAGTGGGTGCTTGAATTTCTATGGAATTTCTATCACATATGATTTGAGCATGGTTGGCTATTAACCAATCCATTCCTAACACAACATCGAATTCAGCTAATTTCATAGGAAATAGGTTTGCAGTAAATTTATGACCTAAAAGTTCTATGTCTACTTTTTGCAAAACCTGATTAATTTCTATGGAATTCCCATCTGCAGTTTCGACTGTAAAGATCTGCCTAACTGTAGTTAATGGTAACTTAAGAGCTTGACAGAATGAAGTATTTATAAAACTTTGGTTCGCACCAGAGTCAAATAATACTTTTGCATAGACGTTGTGGACTAAAAACGTACCGGCGATCACATCCGGAATGAGTTCTGCTTCTTGAGTAGTCAGCTGAAATGCTCTAACATTCTTCTTAGTAGTTCCTTCAGCTGCCTTGGGTTTGTTGTCTGCTGGGTTGATTAACTTAGGACACTCTGGTTTGATATGTCCAGCTTCTCCACAATTGTAACAAATTATGGATTTCTTTCTGCAGTTTTCTTCCCGATGTCCGGTTGTTTTGCAAAAATTGCAAATTCTATTACATTTTCCAAAATGTCTCTTTTTGCAAAATTTGCAAAATGGCACATTTGAAGATTGCCCTGTTCCTCTTTTCTTGAAATTACTACTATTACCCACCCTAAATCCTTGGGTAATTTTCTGAGCCAATTCTTTCTTCCTATCTTCATCTCTTGTACGGATTAGTTCATCGGTTAAGGTATTAGCTAATTCCACTGCATCGTCAATAGTGCGAGGTCTCGCAGCTTTAACGATATTGCGAATTTCACTAATTAATCCCCAAATATATCGAGAAATGAGTACTGGTTCTGGCGAAGCCAGGTTAGGTACCACTCTCGCATATTCGAAGAATGTCGAAGTATAACCACGACAATCTACTCCGGTCATTCGATGATTTAGGAATTTATTTGCCATTTGTTCCTTTTCATACTCAGGACAGAATTTTCTTTCGACAAGATTCTTAAATTCTTCCCAAGTCATAGCATAAGCCTCTCGTCTTCCTTTTGCTTGTAGCACTGTGTTCCACCATTCTAGTGCTCCTTCCTTAAACAGATTTGAGGCATACATGACTTGATCTTCGTCAGCACATTTACTTATTGCAATTACTGCTTCGGTTTTCTCTAACCATCGCAGTGTTGCAGTTGCTCCTTCGTTGCCTGCAAATTCAGCGGGTTTACAAGCAAGAAATTCTTTGAAAGTGCAACCAGGTGTTGCAGCCTTTCGTTTCTTAGGGCGCTGCGTGTGCTGAGATTCATTGTCATGATTTATATGATCATTGCCCCCGTTTATACTATTACTGAAATTATCTTCGATAGTATGTTTGCTAGGTATGATATATTGCAGATCGGTTGGATTTTTCATAGCAGCAACGAACATTGGAATTGCGTTGGCTATTCCTTGGGCAACCATATTTTCAATATCTTGTTTGGTCATATATTGATCTTCTGGGTGTTGCTCCGATTGATTAACTTCATTTACTGGTTCGTTATCGTTATTTGCCATCTGATGATAAGTTATTATGAATAATTAGCAATTAACAATTTATACAAATCATACATAAAGCCAAAATTATCGATTTCTCGATTGCATTTCATATCAGTATAGTATGCATCAATACACACCGATATTTTACAACGTTTTATTCGTTATGTTACAACTGGTTTCACTATTTACTTTTACTATTATACAAAGATAACTTTCCCATCCTCCTAGTTGTTATTCTAGAAACGGAATTCCCTCTCGTCATATTTCCAGGCAATCTGTCCCCCTATTTCCCTAATTCTATTCCCTGCATCCATCAACTCTTCACCGAAATGGCGAAGTTCAGCCAGATTTTCATTGCTCATTGGTGGATTAGGTAGGGGTTCTGGGTCGAACTGTGGAAGAAATGAGTAAGCGTTATTGACAATATTTTGAAATTGCCAATCGTTGGTCCACCATTCTTCCATTTCTACAGGTTGGTCATGGATTATTGGTTCAGTGATTGTTGGTGTAAGGTTCATAGGTATTGGGTTTTCAGTAGGATAGGTAAAAATACTCGGACTGGCAGGTTGCATAGTCTCACATTTTTCTAGTAAAATATCTATCTGATCCTGAAAAGTAACTCTTCTGATTTGATTAGAACTCTCTCCAACTTCTACCTGGGTTGGGTTAGAACCTTGCCCTATTTCTATTTCTATTTCCTGAGAATACTGATCAAACTGTTCCTCCATTTGCTTAGATTCATCATTGGCTTCAGTTTCCTGTTCTTGTGGATTAGGGTTTTCCTGGAATATAATCGCTTTTCCTTTGTCTAAAGGTTTACTAGTTTTAGGGGTTTTTGTAACTGACTTTTTCTTACGTATACGGCTTCCCCATACATAATTTTTCTTTGGCTTCCTTTTTGGTTTGGTCACTGGTGGAGTAGGGAGTTTTACAGGTTGGTCTACATCAGCAAGATATCCCGTGAATTCATGAGAAACTTCTATGTTCACTGGGTACAGATTGAGGTTCTGAAAAGCTTCAGATATCTCGTTCATGCTGTGTAGCATATATGCAAAATGCACAAAATATCAAGTTAAAACTTTGGAACAAAGTTTAACAAATAACATGGAAGTTTTATTGCACACTATTTGTACAAAATACAGGAAAACACACTCAAATTTATTTCACTTTTATTTATTTACTTATTGGGAAGTACTGCTTGCAAATTTTAGGGCATCTTTAAAGATTTGCATGTTCTGCCACAGTGGCTAGCATATATAAATTTGCCCATTTTTCATCGAGTTTATCTTCCCAAGGGGATTTCTTAAGTAACTACAAGGTTTCCTTTTTAATTTTCTTTTCTCTGATTTGCTCCTTACTTTTCTTAATAATCATATTCCTTTTTCTAGGAGAAAGCGGATTTTCATAATTCGCTTTTTGCACAAATATTCCTTCCTCAGGAATCGTAGGGAGCTTTGAAATTTTAGTTTTAGACGAACTTCCTTTCTCGTAAATTGATCTATCTAATTTAAGATAGATATCTTGCAACTTTTGTTTACCCATACTGTAACTAACAAATAATCAGTTAAAAGCACATAATCACATAATCACATAATAGCAATCAGGAAAAATTAAGTATTGTTTAAATACTTAATTAGCTTAACTCAGTGGCTCTGATACCACCTTGTTTCTGTCACGGCCCCCGACCCGGTTTGACCTGTTTCCTGAGCAGCGGGACAGAAACCCCGTGATATTTGTTTAATTGAGTTTCGCAGCGGAAAATTTTGAACATCAGGATCGTTGTAAAGCAAAATTTTTCCCGATTATTTTTATTTCACAATTCGGGAAAAACCCCGATAATTTACAATACATAAGTTTAGTGATAAATTCTTATTTTAAAACATCTTTATTCATTTTATATTGAGCCACTATTTTAAGCTTGAAATGCTCCTCAGCACTTTTCCTGATTTACAGCAGATCACCTGAAACATGTTTGAAAAAGATTTTGTCAGCGGGGAAATACTGAGTGAATCATTCATTTTACTGAAAATGACACATTTGTTATAATTCACAGTATTAAGAGTTTTTACATATGTTTATTATCAACCAACATTTCAAGAATAGGTATTTGTCACAGACCAGCTCTGTGACTGTGGTCATATCACCATTGGCTGGCCCAATGAGTGACGTATATCACTTTCTTTTAGGCTCGCCCACCTAATGTGATTAAAACAATAATAATACTGTGCACAATACCCCATATACCGGCTGTAATTTGGTGATTACATAAACTTAATCACTGTAATTATAACTTTGAAAAATTGGTTTGGAGTATTGTAAAACAATTGATAAAAAGAGAATGACTCACATTGCAGATTTAGTACTGACAGAATATGATTTTATCCCTGTTAACCTAATTTCACAATAATGCACACAAAACAGAGTTAGTGATCAATACAGCAGTTACGATAATTTCCCGAGATCAAATACTCGCAATGAATGACCAAGTGCAATACTTCAACTCATTTATCAAAATGACAAACGACAAAGTATAGTACTTCAACTCATTATCGAATTATCGACAACGACAAAGTACAATGCTTCAACTCATTTATCGGATTACCGACAAACGACAAAGCATAGCCCAATGTGGGCGGCACTTAGACATTCTTTGGGTATATTGATCCCGGAAACTGAATCGTAATAGCGATCGAGTAATTACCCTGTTCTGCGGCAGCGATTCGATATTAGTGTGTGTTTGGTAGTAATTTAAGCATAACTCAACGTATATTGTGAGTTTTTTCGTCGAAATGAGCAATCTGATTTAATCCCAGACCCCCCTATTTTTACCCAAATTTGGTACCTCCCGCGAGTCGCGGGAGATGTCCCTGGTCCTGTCGCGACGCGCCTGGGGTAGCAATCTACCCTAGGGTAGCCTTGTGTCCCCGCTAGGCTTGCTGAGTTGGTTTCGTGTTAATTCGAAATTTTTACAACGCTTTCTGTAGATAATTATAACTAGGGTTTACCCCCCCTAAGTTTTAGGGGCCCTGATCCTGATTCCAATTGTTTCGAAAATTTTAGGGTTAGTGCCAAATCATTCGGGTGTCTTAATTAGGGTTTCCTTATTGACTAATTATCATTCTAATTATTAATTTTAATGAGAGTTGTTACAAAAAGTGTTAAAACAAAAAGGGGATCATGTATACTCAAGGTTTTGCAAAGCTTTCCTAGTAACCATGAGTTTGACGAGCGTTGAGAATGGAACACCGAAGTTACCATACATTGGGGAAACGAAGGTGTGTGAGTATTCGGATTTGGTGAAGGATTCGGATTTGGAAATTAAGTATATAAAAGTACGTACACGAAAATATATATCTTGTCTTAAACACCCGATTTGACACTAAGATTTTATGTGATTTCATGGGTCTAAACTTGCCCATTAAAATCATAAACGAGGAATTTAGAACAAAGATAATATAACCTATATTCGTGATATATAACCATAACCCGGTTAACATCAAGAATTCAGTTAAGTATATTATATTTTATATAGAATATATTATAGGTCCATCATGTATTTTCATGTAGTATCATATAAGTCAAGCATGGAGGTATGATTACCTCATTGTATGATTCGCCAAAACACAAAGTTATCAACATAGTT
The DNA here is from genome assembly GCF_002127325.2 of Helianthus annuus. NCBI lineage: Eukaryota > Viridiplantae > Streptophyta > Magnoliopsida > Asterales > Asteraceae > Helianthus > Helianthus annuus. Next base: position 177,395,072 of record NC_035441.2, read on the forward strand.
GATAACCCGGTTGGTCATGAATGAAAGTAAGAATACAACTAATCTACTAAGATACTAAGTAGCCAAATAAGAACAACCCGGGCGTGTCATACCCAACATGGAAAATGTTGGAGGCGAGACGGAGTTAACTTACTTTGGGTCTAGGAAACTACTTAGTTGAACATGAACAAAACATCAAGTGAGGTGGTGGAATAAGTTTAGAAAGCAAAGGCTTCCATGGTTCACACCTTTACCATAACACAAGTCTCACCATATTGAAGGTGGTGAGCTTGGATGGTTTCATCACTTGTAGGTCATCTAAAACCTTGTCAAAACAGAAAGTTTAGAGGGTGTTTGCACCTCTAAACTCATAAGAATCAACCTTATACAAGTCCCATAACCATATATGGGTTCAGGAACAAGATAGGCACAAGATTCATGCAAGAAAGTTAAGTTTGTAAAGAGTTTGCAATATAAATCTTCAAAATAAAAAGTTTGGACCTCAAAATGGTGATGTTCCACCTTGGTTTACCATGGTAAACTTTTGGAAACACTCCTAGAGGTGTTCCAATCTTTCAAGAATAAGAAAAGATGAAAAAAGGTGAGTTTGGATTCACTTTGGAACTAAGAATAATTCTGCCTTTTCTTGTGTTTGCAACTGATTTGGGAGTGTTTTGAGAGTGTAAGAGAGTTGGAAAAGTGAAAAATGAGGTGATGGAGGCTTGGTTTTATAATGGAGACTTGGTTTTATAATGGAGGATTAGGGTTTAGTGTTAAAGAAGGTTGTATGGTGATTGGGGAAGAAGAAAGGTGGAAGGAATTGGCCAACCCAAGAGCTGGAAACAATAATCTGCGGATTAAGGGGCTTGGCGGCCGCCAAGCTAAATGGGGTGAGGCTTCGCGTAGAGCCACGCCTCATTTAGCCAATTTTTAGTTTTATTGCATTTTAGTCCCTGAACTTTTATATGTTAATCATTTTATGCTAAAACTTTGTACTTTAACATGTTTTCAAGTATGGAAAGCGTATGTATGCACAAATTTCTTACCGTGAATAGCGTTTCGAATGTATAACAATTATTAAATTGTAAGTAAACATGTAATTAACGATTGATTATATGTATAACACATATGCATAAAGTATGGAATTTCGTTAAGATCAAAGTCTCGGATTACAAGATTGAGAATAAAATAGGAACGTGATACGATCACAAGTCTCCAAAAAATAGAAATACGATTACACTTTCCAAATAAGGAAAGTACAGAAACGCGGAGCGTTACATAACAAATAAGAAAAAAGGTAAATTCTATTATTTTTACATTATGGAGGTGGTAAATCTCATATTTCTACAACATAACTGAGATCGGTTAAACCGGTTATATTTTTTTTTTTTGCCAGCTAAGCAAAACACTTTATTGAGAAACCAAAAGAAGCCCCTTAGCCAGCAGCTAAGGAAACAACATACCCCATATGCAGAAACCAAACATACACCAAAGAAACACAACATCAACACACTCATTAACCAAAGTCTAAATCTTCAAAAGTGCTCCAGCTCTCCATGCTTAGGCTAGCCATCTTACTTCTTTTCAGCATCCACCAGTAAGGCTCGACTTTAATACTCTCCACAATAGATGTAGTTGTCGCGAACTTGTGCTCGAAGACTCGTTTGTTTATGTTTATCCAGAGTTTCCACGGTGTCAATATAAATACCGCGTACACGGCCTTCTTCTTCATGGCAGCCATCTCTAAACTCAAATAGCGTAAGATTATTTGGGAAACCGAAACAAACTGACCTGGAATTGGGATTTTCAACCACACACACACCGTCCACCATACCGACTTAGCGATGTTACAACTAACTAAGTGGTGGTATACCGTATCTACTTTGATCCCACGAACCGCATATTACCCGTCTCCAACCGACACACTTCTGGCCACTAACGCCCTCCATACAAAACAATTAGCCTTCAACGTCGCTATTTTTTTCCTAAACGAACTGGCTTTTTTGCTCATTAACATACATCTTCTCAACCAACTTCTTTTCTGATTGTTCAGACCGTGAAATCTTCCTTCCCGTTGATTGTTTTCCATTTCCACGAGTCGCTAACTTCCAAAAAATTATGTTGCCCAGGATCTGTTGCATTGCGTTCAGCTCTGAACTATCGACTGTGTTCGAAATCTGAACTTTCCACTCCAGTCCCCATAATATTATGCCATGCCTTCTAACGTAACAATCCTGAACCATAGCCGTCTTCTGCTTGGACTTGACATACAAGCCGGGAAACCTGTCTTTCAGTCTTCCGTCCGTGACCCAACTGTCATGCCAAAACGACACTTTGTCTCCTTTCCCAACCTCACACACCAGACCCTCATTTAAGTCCAAACTGAACTTGTTAAGCTCAATGTTCACAACAATGATTGAATTCCACATACCCCCTAAACCTTTTTTTAGGGACAATATTATTTCCCCTTCCGCCACTGTGTAAGGAAGAGTCCACTCTCGCCCATAGAAGATTCCCATCCTCCTTAAACTGCCACCACCACTTAGCCTGGAGAGATAAGTCTAACCCGCCCACTCTTAACCCGCCCATTTTATTTGACTTTAAAATCTTATCCCAAGCCACCCATCTAATCTTTCTCGCCAAGATAGCTCTACCCCAAAGGAACTTACGCCGAATGCCTTCAAGCGACTTAATGACCTTGCTCGGCGCCTTGAAAACGGACAAGTAGTATATGGCAAGGGAACCCAAATCCGACTTGAGAAGCGTGATTCTACCAAAAAAAAAGAGGAGCTTGGCCTTCCAAGCCGATAATTTTTTGTTGAACCTATCCACCATGCATTTCCAATTAGCGATCCGATTGATACTTGCCCCAATAGGAAGTCTGAGATACGTGAACGGGAATTCCCCTCTTTGGTAATTTAGAATTTTAGCAAATTCAACCACCTTCTCATCTCCCACCCCTACCCTAAACACCCTACTTTTCGTGTAATTTACTTAGGCCCGAAGCTAAATGAAAGCACCCCAGGATAAGGATACGGTTAAGGTTCCTAAGATTATCTTTCGACTATTCCCCCACAAACAAAGCATCATCCGCATATAATAAGTGAGATAAATATGGTCCCCCGTTCGGTAATTTAACCCCTTTAAAAGTGTCTGCATTTACCGCTTTAGCCATCATTACGTGGAGAGCCTCCATAACTATTGTGAATAAAAAAGGAGATAAAGGATATCCTTGCCTCAACCCCCTTTTAAGCTCATACTCTTTGGTTGGTGACCCGTTCACCAATATAGAGGCCTTCCCCCCCATTATCCAGTTTTTCCACTTCGTCGGGAATCCCATATGGTGCATACAGTTCACAAGAAAGCTCTAAGACACGCAATCATACGCCTTCTCAAGATCGACCTTAAAAAGTAAAAGTTGTTTCTTCTTCTTTTTAACCCCATTCACCACCTCTTTAACAATTAGGGGGCCATCTAATATATTCATTCCTTTGACAGACGCCGTTTGCTCTGGAGAAATTAGAAAACCCAAAACCAATTTAAATCTATTCGCAAGAATCTTGGAAACCAACTTGCTGATAACACCTATGAGGGAAATAGGTCTAAAGTCCGACAACACAATCGGGTCCACCACCTTTGGAATCAAAGCCACAAAATAGGAGTTGCAACACTTACTTGTGGCCCCATGGACAAAGAACTCATCCATGATAGTCTGGAAAAACCCCTCTAATTTGTCCCAAAATTTCTTGATATAAGCAACGGAAAACTCGTCCGGCCTCGGGGATTTATCTCCTCCACAATCCCATTTCGACATTAGAAAAAGGCTCCACCAATAAACTTTTATCTCCATCCGAAAGTTGAGGAAACCCGTCCCCCGTCATCCTTGGTCTCACTTATACCGGTTCCTTAATTTTTTTAAAGAATTCTAGAACACAATCTTTAATAATCCTAGGTCTATTCTCCCAATGCCCATTAATCATCAACCCGCTCACTCTATTCCTAGCCTTCCTCCCATTAACCACCCCGTGAAAGAAGGCTGATTTTTCGTCCCCATGTATAATCCAGTCCAGTTTCGCCTTCTGATGGATATCATGCAATTTTATCCAGCCCCATTTCTTCAGAGATACTTTGTATTCTTTCCATAATTTCCTCTCCTCGTTGGTCAGGATACGATTTTCAGCTAGACTTTCCAGCCTATTAACCACTACCTTCGCTTCCGCTACCTCCTTCTCCTCCTATACTTTCTTTTTAATTCTCCACTCCTTAATAAGATCTTTCACTACCTTCAGCTTCCTACTCAAAACAACATCACCTACCCCACCCCCACCTCCCTCCCCAGACCCACCGAGTGTATCTCCTCCATCTCCTAAACCCTAACCAACTGTTAAACACCCGGAATGGGGTCGGCCCAAAATTCATCTCGGACGATGAGTCAGGTCTAGTTGTTTGTCAATAGCTTGTAGTCTATTTATTTATTTATTTATTTTTGCAGTTTTCAAATAATTGATTATATTCACTATGCTTATTATCATAAAAAGATCTTAAGAAAATGACAATGAATGTTTAAGAATTAATTATCATAAAAAGATCTTGAAAAAAAATTATGATCAAAATGGTGTTTTTATGGGTTTTGAGCTTCCCACGGAGCCCAATTTACAAAAGATCTTATCGAAGAATGGGCCAAGGGTATTGTGGGCTGAAGCCCAATTTATAAAACTTCTTATCGAAACGGTCCACTAGTTAACCAAAAATTTTGACTAGTTTTGTCGACAGAAATTTAAAATATTGTTTTCATATAAATATAAATAAGGTTATTTTTGTTATACTCATTGTACTTAAAATGCATTTAATCTTTATTAATTGTTGATATGAGCTTTAAATTATAGGGAAAAGATCAAGTAGAAAGTTTCTTTTAGGTAAAAAATGTAGGAAGTAATAGTAGAGTGACACATGACAAAGATAAAAAAACATAGCGAATGACATTTTAGTCAGCCACATATTAGTATCATGAAATCCTATATATATAAAAAAAAAAAACTAACTACGTCTTTCTCTTTTACGATTCATCTCACCCTTGCACCGCCACCACCACCTCCGACACTAGGAGCGGCGTAACCACCTCTTACCGCATTACCCCCGTAATTGGGAAAAAGGGCCTTGAAAACAGAGCTGAAATACAAAAAACCTGCAGGCTATGACCTTGGTGCAAGAACCGATATCCCTCTTTAAGTAAGTTTACAATTTCTCTTATAACATTATCTAAGGCTAAAGCTAGGTAGAAAACCCTCCATTTTGAGAAAACCTGGGAAACTCAAAGCTCCCGACTTTTTTTTTTTTTTTTAAAATAACACATGTAATATACATGTTTTTAAGAGTTTTGGGCAAAAAAAAAAAAAAAAAAAAACAAAAAAGCGCCGAAGGAATCTTTAAAAAAAAAACAAATTTCAGCAAGTTTCAGCCTTTGTTGCCTAACACATGTTAGTCACCCGGACATTGTTGAAATTTGTTTATTTTTTTTAAAACATCCCTTCAGCGTTTTTTTGTTTTTTTGTTTTTTTTTGGCCCAAAACTCTTAAAAACATGTATATTATATGTGTTATTTTTTTTAAAAAAAAAATGTCGGAAGGTTGGGTAAAAATAGGGGGAATTTTGAGTTTCCAGAGTTTTCTTAAATTTATAGAGTTTTCTATATAACCCTCCCCCATTATCTAATTTGTTGTATTTTCATTTTGTCTTTTGCAAAAACTATGTTGATAGTGGACCCATGGAAAGGATGATTACATCAAGATGACGAGGATGAACGTACAGGTCAAAACACAATTTTAAGTTTTGCAAAAGTGGTTTGATTTTTTTTTAGAGAAAAATGTCTGGATAGTCCCTGTGGTTTTGCATTTTTTCACCTATAGTCTCCAACTTTCTAAAATTACCTGAATAGTCCCTAACTTTTTATTTTTTGTTCCCGGATAGTCTCTGGGTCTAACTTCAGTTTGTTATCTCTGTTAAGTGGGTGTGAAATGACAAAAATACCCTTACTAAAAAAAACAAAATAACGTAATCCCCACATTAGTTCCTTTTCATCACCCCACATCTTTTTCCTACCACCCCACCCCACTTTTTATTACCTGTTCTCTCTCAATTCTGAAATGAAAAACATTGTTTCTACCATTGACAAGACCTGCATGTTTTAGAGAGAAATCGAAAATCAAAAAACATAAATCAATGGTTCTAAAATCTGATTACTTCAGATTTTCATGTTCATCTTCAACCGCCATTGCTGAGCTCATTAAGAAACACCAAGAACACAGAGTTGTGTGTGTATTTTTTAGAGGAGAATCAGATTGATTGAGGCATGTAACCGGAAATATCGATTGGAGTGGTGGACAGTTTATTGCCGGCAGAGAGGGGAAACAAGGGAAGGAAGGGTTTGCGGTGGTGGTTAGTTTTTTCTGGCGTGGAGGTGAAAGGAGGTGATGGTGAAGGCTTTGCGGTGGTGGTTAGTTTTTTTCCGGGGTGGAGGTGGAAGGAGGTGATGGTGATGAGTACGGTGACTTCCGATGGTTCGGTGGTGGTGAGTACGTTTTTGAAGCTGAAACTATTCAGAAACTGGAGATTTTGATACTGTCAACTCTTCATGGCGGATGAACCCAGGAACTCCCCTCTCGTTTCTCTATTACATCGCGAGAAGTCTCGGGTTAAAAATTTATCTTTCCTCCGAGTTTGTGAAAAGATGCGAGTGTCTCTGATGCTTTCTTCCAGGTAGAGATGATGTTAAATTGGCATCCATCTTTGTAAAATGCAATTAGCCCCACCATCTGTGCACGGTGGATTTAAAATGAAATAATTGTGAAATTGTGAACCTGGTGGTGGTGGTGGTGGTGGTGGTGGTGGTGGTGGTGGTGGTGGTGGTGGTGGTGGTGGTGGCGGTGGAAATAGAGAAAACTGAAGTTAGACCCGGATAGTCTCTATGGTTTGGCCTTTTAAAGGAAGGGGTATTTTTGTTATTTCACACCCACTTAACAGAGAAAACAAACAGAAGTTAGACCCAGGGACTATCCGGGAACAAAAAATGAAAAGTTGGGGACTATTCAGGTAATTTTAGAAAGTTGGGGACTATAGGTGAAAAAATGCAAAACCACAGGGACTATCCGGGCATTTTTCTCTTTTTTTAAATATTTGTTTGACGCAATTTTACTAATTATTTAACATGTCAACATTTTCAATTATGTATTGTTTTCTACAGGTCAAAACGTCACCTTAGACCCACACATGACACTCTTATATGTATTTTTCAACATCTACCGTATATTTCTAAAACACAATAACACATCTAATTGATTACGTTTTGTATTTTGTGTTTTATAAAACACACTAATTCATTGCATTTTATTTTGTTGTTTCCATTGCGTTTTATAACACAATGATGAAACATATTTTGTCGTGTTTTAGACCATTACGTTTTTAGTTTGTGTTTTATAACACAATGAAAAACACATTTTATTGTGTTTTTTGTCTATTACGTTCAATAACACAATGAAAAAACTCATTTTTTTTTATGTTTTTAGTCCATTGCGTTTTAGAAAAAACATTTTCTTTTATGTTTTTAGTCTATTGTGTAAAACCCTGACACTATTTAATTGAAAAGACGCAGCGAAAAATACAAACCTTAAAATTTCTTTCTTTATACATGTCCTAACATACTTAATAAACATCTAAGGACAACTCATTTAAAATAATTTCATCATTCATCTTTTAATTTATATATTTCAAATATAACATGTGACTACGATCAAGTGACCATCCTTCTATACAATCCACGTTCTTTGACTCGATCTTCACTCGCTTGTCCCTTGTGATTAATAGTAATGATCTGTGTAACCTGTGGTCACCACATACATTCACATTATTAGTACTTGGTGACATTAAGCGTAATCTAAAATACGTAATTAAATAGCCATATCACGTTCCATTCTTAAATGCATGTCATCCGGATAACTCCCTGACTTCCAATTTTACATTTCCGTGTCAATCCTTTAATGATCCAACAATGATGTACCTGCACTTCATTTCATTCTCCATAGCAACCTGATTAGTACCATTTATATTTGTACGCATGAAACCCATGCCTTTGAATGTACAAAATACATTCATTAGTGTAGTAGAAACTCTATAAAATAATACACTTGGGACCACCAAAATTTATTAATTAAAAGAGTTATTAATTAATCGATAAATGAATAATTATTAATTTATATATTAATTAATATTTTATTAATTTATAGTAGAATACTTAGTTTACGAACAACTTTCAAGCTTTCACTTAATTATTGTATACAATGCATGTATATCAAATGAACGGCCAATTTGAAAGAAACCTTCAATCTCTCACCTTATTATGCTTCTTGTGTTCAATATATCACTTTATGGACATTAAAAATATTTTCTATATAAATACAAGATCAAAATAGATTAACACAAACAAATCATACACACAACATGGCTTCCAATCTTAAAGGTGTGAAAAAAAAAACAACAATGACAGACGAGATTCGAAGAGCATTATGCAAGCACAACAAGGATAATCCAAGTCTCACTCAAAAGCAGTTGCAAGAATGGGTTCATAGTAACTATGGTTTGCAGGTGAGTCAAGCGACAATATCGAATACAGTTAAGCGGTCTTTAGAGTATCTCTCACTTGCCACCAAACACAACTTCAAAAATTCAACCTTATGACACGGGGATCATACGAGCTTTTAAGATGCGTTATCGTCGTCGATTTCATAGAAGTCTTTTGGAGGGTTATGAATTAGGGGTTCCAAATCCAGCAAAAAATGTATTAGATGCAATGAATCTTGCAATTTCAGCATGGACTATGGATGTTCGTGCAAATACAATTGCGAACTGCTTTCGTCATTGTAAACTTCGATCAACAGATAACATGACTTTTGAGAACTCAGATGAAGGTGGTGAAAGCACTCAAGAACTCCAGAATTTGATCAAAGAGTTGGGTTATCGCAATGCAATGGATGTCGAAGATGTTCTGACTCACCCAGAAGAAAATGTAGTTGCACAGTTGTTGACTGATGAAGAAATTATTGAAAGCGTTATTGGAATTAATAAAGATGATATCGATGAAGAAGATGATGAAAGTTCTACAATGGAGCCCCCTTCGCGAAACGAAGCTATTAAAGTGGCAATCACATTGAACAATTTCTTGTTGAGCTATGAGAAAACAACACCAGAAGTTCTTACCATGCTAAGGAAAATTAGAGACGAGATTCAAGGGGAAATTGATTTCAACAAAAAAACAAAAGACAATTGAGTCATTTTTCAAGAAACCTTCATAAATCATTCATGTAATATGCTATATATAAGGAATTATTAATTTATATTTTATATGGGGTCTAAAGAAATTATAAAAAATGTATTATCTTATAATTTTAGCGAATTATTAATTTAGCACCCTATCCCCGAGTCGGGACCGACAAAAAATATTATCTTAGAGAGTTTATTAAATAATCGAGTATTAATTTATCGAGTTTCTACTGTACATACTAAATCTAAAATGCGTGCTTACATATTTTTTATCCAAACCTTACATACACCTTGAAATTCTATTAGATTCGAACTTACTAATAGAGCCACCTATAAATTCGTACTACATATACTCAATGTAAATTTTATTTACATACACACGTACAATCACAATCATTCAATTTCCTCCAAGCACATTACTTTGTTAGGCACACCATTTTCCGTATATAAACATGCTTATGTATTAGTTCCGTCCCTTAACACGTGACATTCTTTGTTCGTTTGACCCGTTCATGACGGGTAAACACTTTGACCATTCTTTCACTAAAGCACTCTTTGTTCATCTGACCCGTTTAGGACGGGCAAACACCTTAACCAATCTGTTATATCATCATTCTTAATACTATTTTAAATCATCATGCTGTACTAATTAATCATGCTGCTGTAATTCAACATTTTCACCCTTTTAACTTTCGAATCAGGTTTTCAAGTAAACTAACGAAACGCAGCTTATTGAAATAGCTCTCCAGGCATATAAAGAACGTCTCCATACGATGTATACATGAATTTATATGAATTTTACAAAAACAGGACAGCAACACGTTTTGCTTCAATCAACATGCTGTACTAATTAACCATGCTGCTGTAATTCTGCATTATCACCCTTTATACGATGTGAATTAGCTCAATATGTTCACATTCAAAATGTAATACGCTCTGATAGCTTTCCAACCATATATGATATGCCTTAAACCGAGCTACGGTTGATTTTATATGAAATTTTCAAAACAGGTGCGCAACAATAATTACTTCCAATTAGCTTTGCTAATCTTTTGGAATTATGAACCAAACTCAACTTTAAATCATCAATTCATGTTCATAATTTATGCTAAGAATCATAAACATGTTAGAGATCATATGATACAATAATTCTCACAAATTTCTATATAGAACATGAACCACATTGAAACTGCACATGCTTAAATGTATGTGTGCATTAGCTAATAATTCAAGCATTTCATCAAACATTTGGTGTGCATACTACTTTCTAATCACATAGTACAAGTATCCTATGCTCATTTTCCCTCTTCTTGTTTTAATTAGCCAAATACAACTAAACTCAATTAAGCTTTGCAATCATGCCCAACAATATCATCATATCTAACCAATTCATACAACAATTTGGGGTTTCTCATCCTATGATCACAAACCCATTTCACACTTTTATGAACAATCATTCACACATAACATATGTTCATTATTTCATAAAATCGAAGATTTCACAAAGCAAGAACACTTCCATTGTTACTTAATTCACTATTTTTCTCATGGTTTACCCATCAATTCATATCCCCTAGATTTTCTTCAATTAGAAAACTTCACCAACTATAAAATTTTAACATACCTTGTGATCATCTTGTGTAGGTGATCATTAATTCATGCTCGTTAATGGGTTTGAGCTCCAATTTCCCTTCAATTTTGAAGATTCTTTATGAACTAGGGTTTGCACCCCTTTTCTTCTCCTGGAGATCAACACAATAAGTGTGTATGTTGTGTTTTAATTTTATTTATTAAAACTCATGTTTCCCTTTGAACGGTTTTGGTCCCTCAAGTTTCGTTTTGATTAGATGTGAGACTAAAACTCATTGCCTTGTTACTTATATACATGTTACTACTAGGTTAATTCGTTCCTAGATATTGTTTTGGGGTTCACATTTACCACTAACGGTATTTTACCCGTTCCTTTATATTAAACGGATTTAAATTACCAAACCCGTTTTTTGGATGTTACATATTGTGTTTTAGAAACGACACGTTCTTTTATGTTTTTAGTCCATTGCGTTTAAAAAAGAACACTTTCTTTTGTGTTTTTCGTACATTGCGTTTTAGAAAGAACAATTTATTTTGTGTTTTTAATTCATTGTGTTTTAGAAAAAAAAATTGTTTTTTATCCATTGCGTTTTAGAAAAAAAATTAATTTTTGGTGTTTTTTGTCCATTGCGCTTTACGCATCTGGGTTATCGAAAACTTTTTTTCAACAGTATAACAATAGTATGCTCATTTTAAAGATAAAAAACGCTCGTTTTTATGGTGCAATTTTATAAAAAAATAATGTCGTATGAAAAAAGTTATTAACATTTTAAAAACAGGAGGAATTGGAGGAGAAAAAAATTATTGACTTGGATGTACTAGAATACCCTTAGACTAACTCACGCGCCTCCTTGTTTTTGTTCAGTCTCAGTTATTTAATCTTAGCCATGGATTACTTAATAGATGGTCAAGATATCTTGGGTGTTAAGTTATAACCTACAACCAAAAATAAAACTCATTTTATGATGCTGAAATAGTGAAATGTTTGACTTGGTAGGCTTTTATCAACTTATATTCAATACTGAATGCACTATATATTTTAACGAATTTATATTTACTGATCAAAAGTATAATATACCATAAGCTTCGACGAATAACCATATAATCTCTGAATCATAAAAAAAGGTAAAAAAAAAAAAAAAAAAAAAACGGTCATGCTTGCATAAATCAATATCCAAACAAAGTTTCAAGATTAGATGCAAATTTATGAAATAATACAAATGACCCTTATATGATCACACAATAAAAAGAATAAAAATTCCATACTAACTTTATTATATTATTACAGCTGGGAACAAGAAGCTGGAGAAATGATGTGAAATCTTGCTTTGTTACAAGATAATCTCTTGTTGAACACTAACATTAAGAGTCTTGTTAGGAAGAACAATGCAATTGATTACCACTACTTCATCTTCAACATTTACAGCTTCACCTGCATTTTATTTTAGTACAATACAATTCTTAGTGAAAGTTGACTTCTAAAGTCAAAGCTTTGACTATTTGGACACTTACCGAGAATTGTCACTCCAAGCTTTGCATTGTGATCTCCTTCAGCCTGGACACGTGACCACCGCCCGATTGAACATTTCCAGCCGACAATTGAGTGAATTACAACGGCATTTTCCTGAAATCACATGATAATGATATTAAGTTACACGTAATCCTTTAAGCCTGCGGGCCAGTGCTAAACTGTAAATTTCTACACCTTGATTTCAACATCGTCAAGAATGATACAGTTGATCAACCTCACACCAGCTCCTACACGTGCATTCGCAGATATCGAGACATTTGGACCAAGCTGTGCATATTAGAAATTAATATAGCAAGTAACTTATCATACTGAATAGAGGTTGGTATTTCAACTTATTTACCATGAATGGGTCGGTTCATCAGTACGGTTATGTTTTGCCTCTAAATAGTCAAATGGGTAAAAAAAAGATTTGCTTTAAAGGAAACGGGCTGGGAGTTGACAGTCGCTAAAAGCGTATTTATAATGCATAAAGCCTCCTCTTTATCATTTTATCTAAAACAAATTAGTTCATTATTGCAAATAGAGTAAAGGAAACAGATGGTCGTTGTGGTTTACCAAAATTTTGGATTTGGTCCCTAGGTTTTCCAAAAGTACATGGATGGTCCCTGTGGTTTACCAAAACTTTGGATTTGGTCCCTAGGTTTTCCAAAAGTAAACGGATGGTCCTTGTGGTTTGCACTTTGTAACGCATTTAGTGCCCAACCAACAAATCAAATCTAAAGGTTTTAGCATGTCCAAGTTAGGGACTAAATGCGTTACAAAGTACAAACCACAGGGACCATCCATGTACTTTTGGAAAAAGCTAGGAACTAAATGCGTTACAAAGTGCAAACCACAGGGACCATACACTTTTGGAAAGCTAGGGACCAAATCTAAAATTTTGGTAAACCACAGGGACCATCCGCGTACTTTACTCCTATTGAAAATATACATTTTTGGACAAGAAGTTCTCACTTCTCAGATCAACCTAACCTATATTGACCCGTTACCAGATATCATCTATTTTCACCCATTACCTAACCCATCCATTTAGCCAACTTTGATATTAAAGATCCAAACGACATTGTATGAAAATGAACATTCTTGTTGTCACTTGTCTCCGCAAAAAGTTTCATTTCTACATAAACACAACACTCAAGATTTTGATATAATCGAAGGAGAACTTAAAATGACCCGTAAATGGTGGAGCCCACTTACCTTTGCAGTTGGATGAACCTTTGCTGACGGGTGAATATAAACATCGCCAATTATGGTGGCGCTTTTTGTACCATCCCCTTCGGTCAAAAGCCGAGGTGAGGTGTACCGAAATAGGGAAAGATACAGGCCAGAACATTTCAACGACATTCTGCATAAATGTGAAAAAAAGGCATATTAAGTTATTAACGACTGAAAAAAAGATTAGATGAATGCTTTATGCTTACGATGACTGCTTACCCAGGCGTTTTTATTTGTTCCCAAAAATCCATAGTTTCATATGTGTACAACTGTTTCTTCCCTGCAAGCGGTGATAATATATCTTGATCTAATCTTACATACTCTGCAGGAAGACTCCTGTCAGATGTATTTGTATTGTTATCATTTTTCAGAAGCATTTTATTCGAATGTATCCACAATACAAAAATAGGGAAGTTTAAGTCACTACAGTAGTACCTTGTTGCTGACTGTAGGGCTTCAAAGCTGGATTGACGCCTAAGATTAGCTGCAAGAGAATATATTATAGATATAGATTAGGAAGTGCACCGAGTGACGCAAAACTGATAACAGAAAATCGTAGAAAAAATAAAATAAAAAAGTAACCTCTGTCTTTTAGCTGTGTGGAAACACCCTGAATAGCAGTGAAAATCTCTGGTGTAAATACGTAAACACCACAATTTATTCTGTCACTGACCTGTAAATCAGATAAAATATTAGACCAAAAGAGCACTCGCGTTTGATGCAAGGAAGGAATAACTTAATTTGTTTAACAAGCCAAGTGGTTGACTTTGACTTTAGTCAAGCACATACAAAAGTTTCAGGTTTCTCAGTATAATGCAGCAATTCATTGGTGTTAGCATCAGCTACCAGCTCCCCAAATTGGTATGCTGTATCAGGGGAAACCTACAAAACAAAACAGAAAAAAAAAAAAAAAAAAAACAAGAAATAACATATGAGCGGATCAAATGAAATTCATTTACCAATTATTTATATTATTATTATTTGTACACTATACTAACCTTTATTACAAGGATCGTTCCCATCCCACCATATCTTTTATGAGCCTCTATAAAAATATGAAACGTTAGAAATTTAATTTTCACGTCAGCATTATTTCCACGATAAATTTTACAACGAGTCTAGTTACCTAGCATCTCAGGTAACGGGAAACTGCAGCAAACATCACAGTTCAGCAAGAAGATGTGTGACTGTCAGGAAAAAAAAATGGTAACACGTTAACGTTCTTTATCACTTGATGAAGTTAATCAAGAATATGAAAGTGAAGGTTAGTACCGGATTATCTTCCATGATCAGATCTCTAAAATTGTAAAGTCCACCAGCAGACCCATGTGGCTTGTCCTCTTTCAAGTATCTATTTTAGAATCATACAAAGCAAACACGATAGCATGATGAATTCAACACCATAAAAGAAAGGCATATATTTCAAGAATAAAAGGATTGAGATGTTACTTGACAGGGACTCTGAGCTCGTTAGATATGGAAGACACGTATAAGGCAAACTCACGCTCCTCGTAGAAACCAACAAGATAGATCTGTACTAGGTTTGGTATCTATAACAGAAACAATTATGCATACGAATATTAAGTTAAATATTTTGAACATGAAACTTTATGATCATGAGTCTGCTTCTAAATCTAACAATAACTAACTGATTTTTTTAGCTTCAGTTTAGTTAGTACATAGAGTTGCATACCCTTTTACACGCAGAGATCGGATGATGAACCATCGGTTGTCCTGCCAGTGGGAAAAGTGGCTTTGGAATATTGAGTGACAATGGCCTGAACCGAGTACCTAAATAACAACAAAAAAGAAGAAAAACTTGTAACATATAATTATTACACCAAAAAAGTAGAAAAAATTCTCTTCACAATCAAATTCCACTGAAAAATACATGTAATTGCAGGTGGTAAACTTGAACACATGCATAATTTCTCAAATTTAACACAATAAGAAAGCAAATCAACTGCAAATTAAGATGGTGAAGTGTGCAATAACACAAGTAGTATGATCAGCTAAACAGTAGGAGATCTAGTGAATTGTAATCGAGTAAGAATGAAAATTTGTAATAAGTTATAGAAGCAATTGAAGTTAAGACGAGACCTTTGGTGGGACCACCAACCATGATCACAGCAACAGCTCTTTCATCTGTGGTCGTCATCCCCATTCGATACCTTGAATCAAACTATGAATTGCTGAATTGTAATTGGCGCCTAATTTGTTACTGAATGAGATTGGTGTGGATCTGAATCTGGGAGTGTGACTGTGTGGTTGAAATGTTGAGGGAGGAGTGAATTTGAAGTGGACCACTCGATCCGGGATAATTAGATGGTATATCTCTATGCCCACTTGGGATCCTTTTAAAGATTTTTATATAGCTAGGCTATGTGTTACGGATATGTGAAATGCGAATAGAAAGTATATGTTGTATATGTGTTACGAAGACGGTGGAGCTTTCACATTCAAGTTTCCTGTTTTGTCGCCCCTTAAATATACCGAGGCTTTGTTTTATGTTTTGGGAGGTGTGAAATGTGAATAGAAAGTGTGTTGTATATGTGTTACGAAGGTGGTCGAGCTTTCACATTCAACTTCCGTGCCCCTGTGTTTGTGCCCCCTTTTAAAGATTTTTATATACTGAGGAGGTTGTGTTATGGGATGTGTGAAATGTGAATAGAAAGTGTGTTGTATATGCATTACGGAGATAGTGGAGCTTTCACATTCAAGTTTTGTTAATGTAAGCTTGAAACTTATTGGTTGACTGGTTGTTGAGAATATGAGCGATGGTTATATTTGTTATATTGAAAAAGATCTTTTTTTCTATTCATAAATCTCTTTTAGGTTTTGAGAGCGAACCTTAGAGCAACTGGTAAGGTTGTTGCTTTGTGACCTTGAGGCCATCGGTTCAAGCCATGTAAACGGCCTCTTGCACAAAGTGTAGGGTAAGTTTGTGTACATCAAATCGTGAAGCGGTCCGCCCCACCTCCGACACTGCGCAAATGCGGAAGCGTAGTGCACCTGGTACCCTCTTATATATTTTGCGATACAACTGAGTACTGATTTTCTAAAATGTTCAGACTCCATGAAAATAAAAATTGGGTCTTATATCGACCGAAAAAAAATCTTGGGAACTTTATATTCAAACAATAAAGTAGAATATAAATCTTGAAACCAATCTTGCGAAACATATTTGACGCCCCATACACAATAGATCCAAAGAACTCCAAAATTAATTAAATGATCTCAAATGAGAGTACTACAATTTACGTTGGACCTTATGTGAGGTTCTTGTTTGGTCTTCAACAACAAAATCATGATTCATAAGATCAATCAAACAATATTACTTTCATGATAGGGGTGTAACGGTGTTACAAGATATTGGTTTAGGTATTGTCTTATGAGACACTTTTCCATTAAATTAAAAAGCCTTTGCTAGACTTCTCTTTTTTGTTCTTTTACTTCCTTGCTTCATCGGTTATTAGCAACCATCTCTATTTATTTCTTCATTACTAGTGAACGTATCTCAAAAGCCAGGGGCGGACCTATCATGCACGTAGGGTAGTCTCTGCTACCCTTTAACTTTTCACTGTAAGTGCAAATTTTTTTCGTTTCATCGTTTTTTCCATTCCACTACCCGAAAAAAAAAATATTACGCTACCCCTCCTCAATAGCCCTACACCCTTCACCCTTGTACTCTTAAAGTTTAATTGAAAGCCCAAACAAATACAAAAGCCCACTCCCTTTGTTCTTTGTTTTTGAAGGCGGGACAATCTCAAAAGAACACTGCTTCAGCGACCTCACAGAACCATCGAGGACCCACTGCTGCTGCCGGCCAGCCGCTGCTCCGGCCTCCGAATCTCTGACATCCGGCCAGCCTACTCCGACCAGTTCCGGTCGCCTACCAATTTGGGTATTCTTCCACTTCTTCTTGTTTATATAAATTGTTAATTTGGAATTGTTTATGGGCAATTGAATGATTGTTTATGGTTAGCATTGATTATGGATTAGGGTTTATGTGTAAATTGGAATTGATTAGGGTTTATTTGTATATCAGAATTGATTATGGTTTAAATTTTGTTTCTTCAAAAATTAGGGAACTTGGAAGATGAAAAAACAAAGTCTTATTAGCAATTTTTTTAAACGAAAATTCCAAGAAAATGATGATATTGGTCCAACTCCAAGTTTAAATATTGATGATGGTATCCAGGCAAATGTAGATATCGGTCCAAGTTCAAATATTGATAATGATATGCAAGAAAATGATGATATTGGTCTAAATATTCCTTCGGCTTTAAGTCCTTCAATACGAAATACAATCGATTTGGCTGATCTTCCTTCGGATCCCTCTGATAGACCACCTATTGCTAGTTATCATCCTAATCAAATAGATGACATAAGGAGAGCGTATCTTGTTAAAAAGGCTTTTCAACCACGAGGTCATGACTTTAAATGGACAAACTATTCTAGTGGTCGGAGACGTTTTAATGTGAAATGGTTTGATAAATATGATTGGTTGGAGTATAGCACTAAACAAGAAAAGGCATATTGCTTATGTTGTTACTTGTTTAATGAAAGTGTTGGTAATCAAGGTGGAAGAGAGGCTTTTGTAAGTGGAGGCTTTTGTAATTGGAGTAAACCAGGTGCCTTAAAAAAACATGTTGGGTTACTTAACAGTTTACATAATAAGGCGGCACAAAAATGCAACAATCTCTCGAACCAAAAGCGATCCTGTGATGCGAAAATCACTAAGCATAGTAAGGAAGAAAAGATTGCAAATCAGTATTGATTAATGGGTTTTGTTCGTAGTGCTGGATCCTATGATGCGAAAGTCACTAGCATTGGTTTTACCAGTTGCAACCGTTTTCTCTAAAATCAAGCTAATCAAGACATATTTACGCAATCGAATGGGTGAAGAGTATTTGTGTGATGCTCTAATTTGTGCGATCGAAAGAGAAACTTTTGATAAAGTGAAGGAAAAGGATGTAAGGGCTCGATTTCAAGCTTTCAAAATCCAAAGAGAAATCTATTAGGTATTTTTTTAAATTTATTTATTATCGTGTTTCTATTTTTGTTTCGTTTACATTGTATGAAGTACGGTAAAAAAAATTTGAATGTTGCTCTTGAAATTTTGGTTTAGATCAGTCACTTGAATTTTGGTTTAGATCAGTCACTGTCAAAAGCATCTCACAAAATGGCATCTTTAGAGTTGCAGGATTGAAAGAATAATTGCGAGAACTATTGGAGTGTGGTTCCATTACAGCAAACGTATATTCGTTGGGCAGTTGTTCATCATCATCATCATCATACTCAGTAAATCCCATCAATAGCAAAACTAAGATAGCGTCTGAGGAGGGTAAGATGCAGACAGCCTTACCTCTACCCCGAAGGAATAGAGAGGCTGCTTCCAGTGAGACCCCCGGCTCCATAGTAGTTTTGCATCAAGCCTTGGACATAAGGCGCTAACACATAAGGCGCTAACTCTCGGCAAAAGGCCGATTAGTGCATATACTCTCTTGTCGTTGGGCAACTGTTGGGATAACTAATTTGACCTAACTTTAAGGTGGTAATTTTTTATCAACAAAAGACACGAGGTTGAGACTACCAAATAAACAAGACGTGATATTAAGGTGGTAATCTATTATCAAACAAAGACATGAGGTTGAGGCTACCAAATTAATAAGACGTGATAGTGATTTCTACCGGCTTAAAGATACATTGTGTTATGAAAGAAAACTCGCAATCAAGTAAGGCCATGGGGTATGGGGCTTGGGTTGGGGCGTGGGTTGGCTGAAAACGTCCAAGTCACCACCCCGGGGGCTTGGGTTGGGCGTGGGTTTTGGGCATGACCCCCATTGGCGTGGGTTTGAAGCCGGGCGTGGGGCGGGCTAGCAAGTGATATGGCAGGCTCTCAATGGCCAAACCAAACTCATGCCTCCCAACCCAAGCCCCACCATACCCCATGGGCGTGGGTTTGAGTGGTGGGAGGGCTCCCATTCCACGTGTTAACCAATGCCCCAACCCAAGCCCCACCATACCCCATGGTCTAAAGTAGATTAAAGCGAATTTGTTAATATTCACTGTAATCAACATACATCTTATTATATTTTATTTTTTCTCTTAACGCAGGAAATTATAGAAACCATAAAAATATTATTGAGCTTAAGGAATGTGTGTTATATATTTCACATGATCAAACACCCCTACCAAACCAATTCATTATTAAGAGACTTTTATGTATTGTAGTTAATTACTGAAAACTCACAAGTCAAGTCATGTTTAAAAACATTAAGTTTACTACAATAGCAACCCTTTCAATAGCATCGATTATGCTTGAAATTTTGTTTATGAATTCAACCCATGATCAAAATACCAAGCATTTCGCACTTAAGGCTTATAATCAGAAGTCATACTTATTATTAAAATTTCTACTCGGGAGATCTGACTCGTACATATTACATAGGTAACTAATGCAAGAACACAAGTGCCAAACGGTACAGACTTTTTTGTCATCCTAAAGCTTAGAAGGAGGTGTATACCAACCCCAAGGCTCGTTGGAGATATAATGTGTCACCTGCTTCACGCTCAAGTAATTATCAAGTCCCCTGGAAATAGATGTATAAATTATTAAGTACAAAAGAATAAGATTATATAAAAATGCATGTTGTTAAAAAAATAATGATTACCATTCTCCAAGTTCACGACCGAAACCGCTACGCTTTTTCCCACCCCATGGAGCTTGAGAGAAGCATGGCTGTGAGCAGTTGACCCACACAATACCTGCCTCAAAAGCCTGCACGAATAAAACAAAATTCTAAATTAGTCACATATAGGGATCACGATTCGGACCCTAAACACTATATATGCATATAATCAGGTTTTGGTTGCCTCATCTAACCCGTTTAATCAACTTATCGTGTTCAGATTGACCTGTTTTATTAAACGGGCCAGGTCGTGTTCGGGTTGACCAATTAAACATGCTGATCCATCAACACGTTTATGGATCATACGATTAACCTGTCAAGCCATTCACAACATACTATCTGTTGACTAGTATATAGATAAATGGTTTAAACCGGTCATGTTCAGGTCATACGATTTTAAAGGTATGTGCTTCTTTGACATGAATATATATACAGGTCATGACCAGAACGATTCAATTACATAATTGCCACTCCTAGACTCACAAATCGATTGTAAATTGCGATGCCTGTGTTAGCTTCTACTTAAGTTGTTAATACCTTTGCCACGCGATCACACCGCTCCAAATCATTGGATATAACAGCAGAACCCAATCCATAACTGTTACAATAACATATGAGACGGGAAATGTTAAACAAGAAAAAAAGAACATTTTTTTAGTGAAATAAATTTTATCTCACTGGGTGTCATTTGCTAGTTCGATTGCTTCTTGTTCTGTAGAAAATGTTTTAACACAGAGGACAGGTCCGAAAACTTCGTCTCTCCAAATTTGCATGGATGTGGTAACATCAGTAATGATGGCTGGCTCCATATAGAACCCTTTTGTCAAATGTTGGGGACGCTTCCCTCCAAACAAAACGGTAGCACCTTCCCTTTTGGCTGTTTCAACGAACTTCAACACCTTCTCATACTGGATTTTTAAATAATTTAGAAATCGGTCATATTGATAAGTCTTGTTTTCGTAACTTTTTGTGTCTTTGATCTTTTTACCTGTCCAGCACTAACCACAGGTCCGAGCCTACAACCTTCCTCCAATGGATCAGAAATCTTGATGTTTTTAGCCCACTTTACAAGCTTGTCTAGAAACTCTTTGGCAATACTTTCCTGAAATATCAACATATATATATATATAAAATATTGTATATAACATAGCATATTTACCACTGCATACTTACATGCAGTATAAGGCGAGAAGTTGCACTGCAGATTTGTCCATTAGTCCAGAAGCAACCAAAAAGTGCCCACTCCACAGCTGTTTGAACCCAAGGCAAAAAAGTTATTATCATATGTGTTCTCCATTAAATGCAATATTAAAAACATGAAAGACACGATAATCAAAATTTATGATGTACAAAACAATTAAAACAACCTTTATCAATGTCAACATCGTCAAACACAACTATTGGACTCTTTCCTCCGAGCTCAAGTGTAACAGGCTGCCAAACAAACAACGCACGCAAACGATTAAAAGAGTTTGATTCACAGTTAACCTCAACTTTCAATTCCAACATGTTTCTTTTTATTATTGATAGGAATAGGAATAGGAATAGGGATAAGAATAACAATACCTTAACATTTTGAGCTGCAGCAGTCATAATCTTGCTTCCTGTAGCACTGCTACCAGTGAAAGCAATCTGTTTAAGAAACAAAACAGTATTTGAATGTCCTTTTGGATTATAAAAGCACGAAACATGTTAAACTAAAATATAAATTTTACTCAACCTTATCAACATCAGGGTGAGCAGCCAAAGGAGCACCTGCTTCAGGACCCAATCCCGTCACAATATTGAGAATACCAGGGGGCAGCCCCACCTCCCTGCATACTTCGCCTAATTCCAGGCACGTGCTAGAATTATATTAACAAATGATATATATAAGAATATCATACACCGTAATGCAAAAAAAAAAAAAACAGAAAATGATAAGATAGGACTTACACAGATGCCAACTCTGATGGCTTAAGTACTGCAGCACACCCAGCAGCCAGTGCAGATGCAACTTTCCAAGTAGCCATTAGCAAAGGATAATTCCTATAGAAAACAAATAAAATAGAATATAAGAAAAATATTTATTACAAAATACAAATCATTATTACAGTAGAGGTAGAGAGTACCATGGAGTAATCAGCCCAACAACACCAATTGGTTCCCTGATGATATGGCATTTAAAGGTATCCATTGGAAGATTAACAGGTGCGTTTTGTTTTGCATCCAAAGCTTCAGCAAGATCAGCATTATATTCAAAACATCCAGCAACGTCATCCTGAGTAATAACAGATACATGAGCTGGTTGTATGCTTAGTTAAGAAAATATAGCAAAATGATTATATGCAATGGACATACCATATCCCATGCTGCTTCATCAAGTGGTTTTCCGCAATCAATGGCTTCAAGCTTAGCGAACTTATCCTTTTTCTCAGTAACCTATGCATAGTTGAAAGCTTTAGCATATTAACAATAGAAAACAAACCGAACCCAAATTTAAAATATCATCCAGAAAATCCTTACCTTTGCAGCAATGGCACGAAGATACTTTGCACGATGAGCCCCAGAAGCTGATGCCCATTCTTTTCCTCCATCACGTTTAAGAGCTCTGCGTGCTGCTTTCACAGCAATATCAATATCCTCAGCGGTAGCTGCTGGTATATCCCCTGCAACATATTTTTCAACACATGCAAGTAACGTTAGCAAGTCAAGACATGAACAGACCAAACAGTTAAGAATCAAGAACATCAGGTAGTAGATTGCATAATGCACACATGAGATTAACAATAATAATATAATATAACTTTTTATCACAGGAAACATGGAAGCCAGAGTAATATTAAAAAATAATGTAACCTTCATTTGATCTGCAGGAATTGCAAAAACACACACACACACACACACATTGCAAGATGACAAATTTGAAGAGATAAATAATGTAACCTTCACCACTGATGATGGAAAATTGATTCTAAAATGTTAATGTCTTATATTTAAGGTCAAAATAAACTTCGGATGATCATCGATCAATCGAGTTGCTGCAAGAGAACCGATTCACGACAATATATGTTAAATTACTTGATACAATTATCAGATTTTCACAATAATCTACCATAAAAATCGCTTCAACGTTACATAAACAGAAGTATAAAGTTGTACAAATTAAAATCAATCTCCTGTATTATCAGTCCGTCAGTAGAATAGTAGATATAATAAACAAATACAGATCTTACATACGATATTCTAACTAGAGACCTGATTATCAGCAACTTAACCTAACAAAACGAATCTATCACAAAACAGTCGGTTAATCAAAGACAAATCGCATCGAATCGGAATCAACCGTACATGCGTCTGATTTTATACAATAAACTACAAATCCACAGCAGAACAGCTATCTATTCGATTCAATAACACATAAAAGTATTTAAAATTGGCGAAAATAAATATACCGACGATCTCTTCGGTAGCAGGATTGATGACAGGGATGCGATTCTTCCTAACAGGTTCTCTCCATTCTCCGTCAATGAATAACTGACGAAACGGTATCGAAATCGCCATATCTGACTTGGAGATTTGTGCGAATGTAGCGAGCAACTTCGATCGCCGAAATAGGCTTGAGGTTACTTGAAATAGTAAGAGTCGGTGAGTGAAAGTTAGGTATTTATAACTCCACGGCGGCGATGCGACGGAGGACGGTAATGTATTTGTTTGGATGATTGGATCAAGTTTGTTGTGTTTCAATGTAAGGTTTGGGGTTTATAAATTAATAGAGGGGATATAAAACGTGTAGAAATCCGATCGCGATTTGAGGATCTTATCTGATAGATCATTTTTTATTTGATTTGTAGGTTTTCATGGCCTTTTTTAGCCTTGTAGCCTAGGTGATGGCTTTTTTTAAATCAATTATTTTTGTAGCCTTGTAGGTTTTCATAAAATTATCTATTATCTATTATATATAATAAATGAAAAAAATTTGGGACACGTGTCAGCTTGTAGTGCAATCTCACAACTATTTGGGCGGGAAAATTATGGGTCTTTGTATACGGGCGAGACGCGGTACCCATACTTGGTTTTCGACCCGAGTATATAAATGTTCTAAAAACCTAAATTCCCACATTCGTGTCTCTATTTTTCCATTTTTCTGCCGTCATCTACTAAAACCCTAATGGATCCTTCACTGCTACTTGAACCACTCCATACAAACTGTAGGTATCAATGTCCTATCGTTAATCTTGATTTCTTTTAAAGTTTGTTTGAGAATCCTTACTTGTTTCAAAGTTTATTTGAATAGAGAAACAGAAATTTACATCAAAATTCATCATAATCTTCGTCTTTTCATCTCCACCTTTTGTTTTAGAGAGTGAAAGTAACAATTTGTAGTGAGAGAAATTCCAGATATCGAACTCCGGCGAAAATCCGAATCTCCTGCGAACCGGATCTGAGTTATGGTGAAAATCCGAATCTCCAGGTATGTTTCATCGAAAATCAATATGAGTCATTACAAGTATGTTTCATCAAAAAAATGTAAGGTTTAGGGTTTCTCTTGGTCTTATGAAGGTGGTGGTTTAATGCCACAACGAAAGGTCGACGACTAGGGTTCCAGCAGCACATAAATCTCACCAGTTGTGGTTTCAGCCAGTATCGGTAAACTGTTGTTCCTTTTTGTCCAAATCAAATCAGGGTTCTTAAATTGTTGATCCCATGTTATCTTTATCGGTAAACTGTTATCTTTGCAGTGACATATATCGATGATCTTTACATTATTACTATGTGTTCATATTTAAATGAAACGTTTTTTCGGATTCGTCACTGACTTGAAGAATAATCAGCTTCCGCTGCAAAATATGCTTTCAATACGTATATGATTTATAGTTTAAGTGTTTTTTTCTTGATTTGTAGGTGTTATTTTATGTATAATGGACATTATTTGCTGTAGAGATTAAGTAATTCCTTTTTTTTGGCGATATATTAAAATTCACTTTGTAGAAAGTTGTTTCTTATTTGATTTTCAAAATCGAGTCGGGTCACCAGATTAGGTGATTTATTTTTTAATTTTTTCTTAAATCATTGAGAGATCAGTTGTATATTGTTAAAGATACAATCTTTTAAATTTGTG
Organism: Helianthus annuus; assembly: GCF_002127325.2. Taxonomy (NCBI): domain Eukaryota; kingdom Viridiplantae; phylum Streptophyta; class Magnoliopsida; order Asterales; family Asteraceae; genus Helianthus; species Helianthus annuus. The sequence continues at coordinate 177,420,495 of NC_035441.2, forward strand.
AGGTCAAACAGGACTTACTATTGTTTTCTAACAGTTAAAAAGCTTAATACTGGAGCTCATGAGTTGGTCATGGAGGGATATAATTGTAGATGCAAGGATGGAGTACGCAAAATTTCTCCAAGAAATGGATAAAGAAGTTCAAAACTCACGACATATAAAAGAGAACAACAAAAGATCTTGATGAATTTATGAACAAGGTAGCCTAGGTCTTAGACTTTCAATGTTCTAAGTTTTAGTTATCATACACTTTTAGAGAAAGTAATAAGATTTATATATCTTATGTGACAAATATTCAGGTTAGGCGTTGTGCAAGTGTTTCCAATGATGAAATTCGGGGATCTATCAAGTTGTTCAATGATGAGCTCACCTTGGATAACATCAGTAGGTTGGTTGTTGCCAGTATTCAGATTTTCTACACTTGATGCATTTTGTATTTTTCTCTCATAAGCATTTACATTGATTTTTACCACAGACCTCTGTTTGTGAATATGTGCAAATATAATGCCATCGGCCTATTTGGAACAGATGCATACGTGCGTTATATGCTTCGTAAGAGGCTGCAAGAGTAAGTTACCATAATACCATATCCATATCCTAGATTTTTTGTTTAAAAATTGACTGGTGAAACTAGGACCCTTGGCTGTATTACAACGCATGGGAAAGCTTATATCTTCATTAAAGTGTAAGTTTCCAATGCATTTTGTGTTAATATCGTATGTTTTCGGTTTACTTTGAGTGCTTTCGTGATAATGGGACTCCCACTTTTCAATATTCTTATGTTTTTTTGACCGTTTTGTATTTGTTACATATGCTGGTGGTCTAAAATTTATATTTATTATATGTTTTCTGACCGTTTTTTCTTTTGTTTTGGTGAAAGTTCTATCAAGATCCAAAACAATACGTTGAAGGAACATGGAAGGATGGAGGTCAAGTTATAATGGGTTTGAGTAAACATAAACTATAATTAACAAATATGCAAGATGCTTAGAAACGGAATGAAAAGTAAAAATCCAAATTAAACAGTAATACAATACTTTTTAATTTTTTTCCTCTCTTGTGCAACTATTAAAACACCTGCAATAGAGGTTTTTAAACTCCATGGATGCCCATGTGACATTCATGGGTGGAGAAGCCACAGATGCCTCATTGCATGGGTATGTCCATGGTTGTTTTTGGGATCAGATGTCCGTGTGTGGCTCTTTTGGTTTTTTCCATTGAATTTTTTCATTTAAAAAATAAAATGAAGCTATGGAAACAGGGTTGGCAAGCGAATCTGAACATAATGGCAAAACCGAAATCCGAAACATTCGGGACTGGTAATGGAATGGGTATTCAGGCATAGGATTGGTTTAAAAAAAATTCACGGGCATAGGAGAGGTATGAAATATGGCGATAGCAGAACTGGTACGTGAAAACATATACCCGTTTACCTGAACCATATATTCGAAAATATAACTGAACATATCTACTCATTGGTTTTGTTACACTTTTATATTGGAAGGACAATACACCCGAGTTTTTTGTTCCAGAAAAAAAAAATAATAGTCTTATCCTTCTGATGGTCGGGGGTTGGGTCGCTGAATATGCTTTTCACTATGCTAAAGCTAAGGGTAGAGATAGAGTATCTGCTATACACAAAGCTAACATTATGCAGAATACAGGTGATCTTTTTTTGAAGGTTTTAATTTATTATATTTTGAGATGTTATAGATTGGCAAAGATCTTATTATGTTTGATTATGCTAAATTGCTATTTTTAATAGTGTTGTTGGGAGGTTGCTGAGAAGTACCCTGATATAAAATATGAGAAAGTTATCATTGACAATTGTTGTATGATGGTACATCCTTTATCTAAATAAGAATATTACTAGAGTCATTATTTTTTATTTTTTTTTTGTATATGTAGCTGGTAAAGAATCCATCACTATTTGATGTGTTAGTGATGCCTAACCTTTATTGTAACCTTTGTGCTAGATTGATTAAAGGATTAATGTACTTTGTTCGTCATGCATTATACATTTTGAATAATATATATATATATATATATATATATATATAACCTATGTCAGTAAAAATCATTGATGCAGCAAGCCTTTATCTCTTGCAAAGAATGAATGAGCTCCTCAGTCGGTTTGTTAATAAACCGGTTTGTTAATAAACGAAGGTGGGTTAGTAAGGATCTCTTATTGTGAACATTGAAAGCAAATTATGTAACATGTGAATATGTTTGTATTATTTTGTTTATATATTAATCATTAATAATTAAGATAAATGACTTGCGTAACATGTCAATATGTTTGTATTATTTTGTTTATATATTAATCATTAATAATTAAGATAAACTAGATTTACGACCCGCCGCATTGCGGCGGGTATTCTTTAGTTATAACTAAGTTGATTTAGGACGCGCACGTTATGTTGAACCTGTCGAACAGGAAAAAATAAGACGATGTAAAAACGTTCACCCACACACGCACGTTGCGTCATATTAACTTGCAAAATTTAGAACGAAACGTAAAAACGTTAAACCAAAGACGCATGTTACGATGTGTTAAGTCACAAAATTTAGAACGAAGCATAAAGCGAAAAATTTACGGAAAATGAAAACTATAAAGGACCAAAGTTGAAAGTAAAAAAAGTTAAGAGGACGGATTAAAAAGTTTTGTGTTTAAAGTAAAAAAAAACAAATAGTTTTAGTTAAAAGTAATTTATGAAACACTTTTGGGTGAAAAGTAAAAAAAAACATTTTTTTTTGAAAAACCCCTAAAGCCAAGGTTACAACAACCATATGCATAACCATTTTTCCTTTGAAAAACCCCCAAAGCCAAGATTACAACACATAAGTTAAAAATCATAGTGGTTAAATCGCAAAAGATGGAAACTTTTGAATTAGAAGTGAAAAATCAAATTAATCAAGGGGTTAAATTGTATAAGATGGAAAATTTTGAATTAGAAGTGAAAAATCAAATTATTCGAAGGGATTAAATTATCAAAGATTAAAACTTTAAACTTAAATTGTCAAAGATTAAAACTTTAGGGTTAAAAAGGAAATTAAAATTAAAACTTTAAACTTAAATTGTCAAAGAATAAAACTTTAGGGTTAGAAAAGAAAATTTCCAATTTTTTTTGAAAAACACCCTAAGCCAAAGTTACAACTCCTATATGCATAAAGTTGTTGCTTATTTATAATGTTTAATAACTTGCTCGAGCCCGGGAAGCAATCCCGGGTGATAACCTAGTATCTTTATAAATCTAATCTAATCTAATCTAAATCTAATCTTCTAATCTTCTAATCTTCTAAATATTAATAAAAGACTACAAATAATGCCACATGTCATTCTCTCCTTCAACCATATAAAAATATTTATATTTATTTAATTAATATATTTCTTCCTTCAACCACATAAAAATATTTATATTTATTTAATTAATATATTTCTTTTAATACTGATAACCAATATATATAAATATCACTTATCTTTATCTTTATCCTTATCTTTATTTTAATATTAATAAATACAATCTTCCTATACTAATAAACGAAAATCTTTTTGTACACGTGTCACTCTCTGGTGCCTCCTTCCTTTTAATAATAGTATTACATATTAATTTTTATACACAAAATATAATATAATATTAATTAATATAGTTAGAGATAAACGTATAAATTCAAATTTAATTAATAATTATCTATAACAAATATAAATGTATCAAATAATATAATAAGTATAATATTATTTAATATAGTTAGAGATCAAACGTATAATTTCAAATTTAATTAATAGTAAATTACTTTTTGAGTCCCTATGTTTTAGTGGTTTTAACCACTTGAATCCAAAATAAAAAAGTTTAACGCCCTGAGTCTCTAACCGCTAATTCACACCCCCTGTAAAAAAAATCAAAAAACCTTTTGTAAGACCGAGTTCTCTAAGTTCTCACAACTTGTAGAAATTTTCATTTTACCCTAACCATATATATTTGTTAAGATAAAATATATTATTTGGATATAAACAATAATTACTAATAAAGTATCAAATCACATGTACAAGTACTTATAGTATATAACTTAGAAGACTAAAATTACAAGCGGATTATCTAAATAAAGTGCCAAATTATTTTTAAAGCGAACACTAAATGGTTTTCAAAAGACATATTTTTTTTTTGCTATTAAGTATATAGCATTATATTTACTTAAGTTATGTAATACACGTGTTCAATATTTTCTTCTAATTTTAAATTTATGTTAATATCAATATGTTTTCATCTTAAAAAATGGTCCAACTTTCTAATTTCAATCATATTACGCAACTAAAGACATTATCATGCTAAATAAAGACATTATATAATATTATAAAAATTTTAATTTGAATATTTAAATATCGACTGCTAATTAAAAAAGTTGTTGTAGACGCTCAAATTTATAGTTTAAAAAACTTTAGTCCTATTTTTTTAAACGTATACTTTATTTTTGGTATGATTTTTTAATATGTAATATTTTCTATACAATGATAATATTCGTATCTTGTCTCATGATCCATATATCTAAAAATAGTATTTATATCAAAGTATTTATTATATCATTAATATACATATTAGAATTTAATTACAATTCATTTACCATAACCTCATAACTTATAATTATTTTTAAAAATACTTATAATTTTATGATAATTATTTTTTTAATTTTTTAGTGTTACTTCTTTTTAAGACATAATAAAATGGATTGTAGTATCTCAAAAGAAAACTGAAAACTTAGAAAATTATTTTGAATAGCGAAAATGTAACTCTTCTTTTGTTTTACTATTTTATCTAAATAAGTCATTTCATTAATAAGGATTATATACAAGTTTATAATTTACATTTTTTCGTCATTTAACCCGTGTAATACACAGGGTTGTAAGCTAGTTAATAATATTATAAATATCTAAATCTAATATCTAATAAATTATTAATATCCTTTGTTTTAGACCCTTTGTTTTTTACTTATTAATAATATTACCCAAAACTTTTATAATTTTGCAATTTAGACCCTTTGTTTTTTTCTACTTATTAAGCTAAAGCTTTTCATTTTTTCCAGTTTAACCCCAACTCTTTTTAATTTTCAATTTTGTTCCACCATACTTTTCATCATTCCCAAGTTTTTCGTTTCATTCTAAATTTTGTGAGTTAACGCACCGCAACGTGTGTGTGGGGTTCAACATTTTTCGTATATTTGTCCCCTTTGGCCCGTCAAAACACATTTATTTTTCTCCGTTTGACACGTTCGTCGCAACGCACTGGTTTTGGACTAACTTAGTTATTTTTTCTATGTTTTACGTTTCGATTTAGTTTCTCTCCAACGAGCATGCGTAATTCAAAGATTTTACGTCTGCTTTTCGCTCGGTTTTATTTTTTTCCTTTTTTATTTATTTTGTTTTTACGAGTTTTCCGGTGTTTGTGATCGCTGATAATGGTATAGCACTGATACTACTTGACACAGTTTTACGACAACCGCTGCAACGCAGGGGCTTAATACTAGTCCTATATATTGTACGGGTTAAATAAATGTAATTTTATATATTAAATAATAAAAAAATTATATATTTAAAAACCATGTGTATTACACAGATTAAATAAATGTAATTTTGTATACTAAATACTAAAAACGTCGTATCTTTAAAAACCCGTGTATAATCGGGTTGAATAAATATCCAAATAATAAAAAATTGCATCCTTAAAAACCCTGTATATTACACGTGTTGAAAAGATCTAAAAAAGAGTTATATCTTTAAAAGTATAATCGGGTTGAATAAATCGCCAAATAATAAAAAATTACATCCTTAAAAACCTTGTATAATACACGTGTTGAATAGATCTAAAAAGAGTTATATATTTAAAAACCATGTGTATTACACAGATTAAATAAATGTAATTTTGTATATTAAATACTAAAAACGTTGTATCTTTAAAAACCTGTGTATAGTCGGGTTGAAAAATCTACCAAATAATAAAAAAATTATATCCTAAATAAATGTAATTTTGTATATTAAATACTAAAAACGCCGTATAATTAAAAAACCCATGTATAGTCGGGTTGAAAATTCTACCAAATAATAAAAAAAATTATATCCTTAAAAACCCCGCGTTTTACACGAGTTGAATTAATATAATTTTGTATACTAAATAATAAAAAAAAGTTATATTTTTAATAAATTAGGATAACATTTAATATTAATTTATTATTTATATATTTAATATAAGATACGAAGGAAAAGAGAGGTATTTGTTTTAAAAATATATTAAATTAACAATTTAGATTTGAGGATAATATTTTAATAAGTATGACAATATTTAATATAAATTTATTATTTATTTAGTTAATATAATATAAGTATAGATTTGAGAATACCTTCAATGAATGACACGTATCCAAAAGTTGGTTTCTTTTATTATAGTAGAAAGATTATGACCTTGACAGCTTTTTGTTGTTATTGTAGGTTTTCAAGGCCTTTTTTAAATTAATTATTACTGGTTTAAGAAAAGCGAACTTCGCGGGTTGGTAAAAGAAAATATCTTCATTATTACCATTGACATAAATATTATGATTTTATACACGTTAAAATACAAACGAATATATTAGCTTACAACGACAATTTAAAATACATGAATATATAAAAGTGTGTTCCACATTTAATATATAAGATACATATCTTGGTGGAGAAGAGTGCAATGATCCAAAAAAAATTATCATAGCAATTTTATATGTGATGTGAAATGAGTTGAAGTTCAACTTTTGTCTCCTGATAACTATAACTATATATATATATATATATATATATATATATATATATATAGGGTTAGGTTAACGTATAAGAGCCCTTATTTTACATTACGTACGCGATCATCTCAGCCGTCAGATCTTCATCTCACATTGAAATCGCATGTTGGTTTTTTGTAACAATTTCGTATGTTGGTTTTTTAACATGCGATTTCATCAAAAATTACCACATGCGAAATTGTTACAAAAAAACAACATACGATTTCGTCAAAATTATCACATGTGAAATTGTTACAAAAAACCAACATGCGATTTCATAAAAAAAGTACCAACATACGATTTCCAACATGCTTTTTTATAACATGCGATTTCACAATATCGTACGTTAAGGGATATTGTATTTTACACTTTCAATATATATATATATATAGGTAAAGAGTAAAATACAAATGCGCTTATCGTACGATACATACGCGATCATCCCAGCCGTTCGATCAGGTGCAGATCTGGTGCGAATTCAATACATATCGCATGTGAAAAAATGGTTAGCATGGGGAAGTGTGAAAAATGGCATGGGGTGTGTAGATGGACAAAATCGCATGTGGAAGATTTGAATATCGCATGTGAAAAAATGGCATGTGGTAATGTGAAAAATGGCATGGGGTGTGTAGAATCGCATGTGGAAGATTGAATATCGCATGTGAAAAAATGGCTAGCATGGGGTAATGTGAAAAATAGCATGGGGTGTGTAGAATCGCATGTGGAAAATTGAATATCGCATGTGAAAAAATGGCATGGGGTAATGTGAAAAATGGCATGGGGTGTGTAGAATCGCATGTGGAAAATTGAATATCGCATGTGAAAAAATGGCATGGGGTAATGTGAAAAATGGCATGGGGTGTGTAGAATCGCATGTGGAAAATTGAATATCGCATGTGAAAAAATGGCTAGCATGGGGTAATGTGAAAAATGGCATGGGGTGTGTAGAATCGCATGTGGAAAATTGAATATCGCATGTGAAAAATCTGTGTGTGTTTTACTGTTCATCTTCTTCGATTGTTGGTCGATCATTGTCAGTCTTCTTCCGTTTGACCCTTACAACTCCCAAATTAGTAGTTCTTATTACCGATATCGCACTAAAAGGAACAAAGGGAGGTTGGGGAAGAAGATTTTCAGGTTTTTGAATTTGATTTAGGGTTTGATTTTGAACTATCATCGGTCAATTACAAAGATTTATGACCTCGCAATGACGTTTAACCTTCCTGGTATGATTTAGATATATTAAAATGATTAATTTAATCATTTAAATTAGTTTCACTCGCGTTTGATCGATTGAAGATCGTACAGCTGAGGGCATCGCGTGCATAATGTAGGATAAGAGGTATTGTACGTTAACCGGCCTATATATATATATATATATATATATATATATATATATATATATATATATATATATGGTTCATGAGTGAACAATGAATTATATGTGAACAAAATGAACTTATCCTGACCATTGATTTTGTAGATCTAGATTTTTTTCTTTAATGGCAAGATTGTAATTATCTTTTGTAACTTACAAGTATTTAAATAGACACAAGGGTATAATTGTATATTTCTATCTTCATTTAATTAACTAATTTTTTCTCTCTCCTAATTTCTCTTTCCAATTAAAATAATATTTAATTACATTCTCTATATTTTATTCTCTCACATATTACCTAACTTAATATTTCATAATTTTAAAAAAATACAAACATTATCAAATATTGTTCCAGGTATAACACAATTAAAAATATTTAATTACATTCTCTATACATATATGTATTAGAGCAATGTTTGATGAAAAGATGTATAGTAGAAACAATATGTAGTAATACACAAGTGTATAAGTCTGATATATATCGACATGTATACACTATGTACTTGAATAATACACAGATGTATACGTCTGGTATATACCAACCCGTATATGTAACATACCAATTTTTATCATATAAATTATAAGGGTTGGTTAAATTTATTCACCACTAGTAACTAGTAACTAGTTAATTCTTAATATAAATAGTCAATCCAAATAGTTTTAAACACTATTTTATAAAGTTGGTTGAAATATTATATTAACTAATTGGCCTGTATATGGGTGACCTTTCTAATAAAATAAAAGTCTATAAAAACTTATATTATTAGACAGATAACTTACGGGTAGGTTGACCGTAAGAAATATGAAGTTCCTAGATGGGCCTAGGAACCATATAATAAATTAAATTATAAATACATTGTATTTTGAACCTACTCTATTTTTAATGAAACTTAGACCCAAATGTAGACAAAAGTATTCTCGTTCTAAAGACATATTTATTATTTTCTAGAACGTTATATTTTAGAGGTTATAAGCGCCAAATAAGTAAAGCAGTTAAATTAATTATAATAAAATAATAATAAATAACTTACATATTCTTCTAGTATACGTGTACACTTATTAAAATAAAATAAATAAAACTATTTGAATTATATATGTATACGTATGATATATATATAAGATAATAAAATGAAAACAAAACATACCAATCCATACATGTGTAGGTGTAATATGAGGATTGATTTGTATACGTGGCTAACAAACAGAATAATCTTGAATAAAACTTTCGTAGCCACTAAGTTAAGAATTAAGTATAAATAGTGAGTAGAGGAAAGCATTCTCACTCCACACACACATCTGTTTGTAACTCACCCTCTTTCTCTAAAATTCTATTCTTTTAAGTTTTATTTTTTCACCCCATGATAATAATAGCCATGCCTCGTTCTAAATGTTTTAACTCCTGATCATCGCTACCCTTTCCGATTGATCTGAGTCCCATAACGCATGTCAAGGCTCTGCCCGACTAAGTTCGTTTGGATTCTATCTCGGGACTTCGGGACTAGGTTGAATTAGGTGTACTATACTTACCACAAGTGCAAAATATATTTTTAATAGCTACAAAGGTTATACCCAAAATTTATACCAGGAGTCCTTCTAGTTGAACCCTAAAAGTTACATAGTAGGTCCATTCCTTTTTCCCACCATTTTATTCTCCTTTTTGTAAGTTACAAAAACTATTATTTATTATTTATTATTTCTATTTTGTAAACAAACTTTCATCAAAAGTCATACCTATTATTTTATTTACCCAATAGGAAACCCTAATTAAGAAACCCAAGTAATTCTGCACTAACCCTAAAATTTCCAGAACAATCAGAATCAGGATCAGGGCCCCTAAAACTCAGGGGGGGATAAACCCTAGCCAACAATTATCTTAATAACTATCTGTCAAAATCGAATTTTAAGAAACTGTCGACTCATCCAGCCTACATGCACGAAGGGCTACCCTATGAAGTAGGGTGACCCCTCGCGTAGCGCGACGCCCATGGGGGTACCCCTCGCGCTACGCGACGGGGGTCAAATTTCGTATATAAATAGGGGTGTCTGGGACTTGAATTTGAGAGTTGAAACGACGTAAAACGTCAAAATACACGCTGAGTTATCAGCTATATACTACACAAACACACACAGATCTCGAATCGCTGCCGCAATCAGGGTAATAACTCAATTGCTATTACGATTCATTTTCCGGGATCAATATATCCAAAAAAAAATGTCTAAGTGCCGCCCACATTGGGTTACGCTTTGTCGTTTTTCGATAATTCGATAAATGAGTTGAAGCGTTATACTTTGTCGTTTGTCGATAATTCGATAAATGAGTTGAAGTATTATACTTTGTCGTTTGTCGTTAATACGATAAATGAGTTGAAGTATTGCACTTTGTCATTCATTGTGAGAATTTGATCTCGTGAGTTATCGTAACTGCTGTATTGATCATTAACCCGGTTTTGTGTGCATCATTTCCTAAATTAGGATTATTAGTCTTAATACACTTACAATCAAAGTAGATGCTAATTCTCAGAAGAATCTGAACCATGAAGCTTGTTAATTCAAATACTGTATGCTTATATTGTGAGTTATTCTTCTTTTATAAACTCTTTTCTCACAGTTTGTGAGTTGTTAACTATTTTACAATACTCCAAATTATTTTCAGAATTATAACTTACAGTGATTAAGTTTATGTAATCACCAAGTTACAGCCGGTATGTGGGGTATTGTGCACATTACTTGATAATCGTCACCATTGGGGCAGCCATTGGGTGATATGACCATAATCACAGACACCATTGGACGTATGGGCCAATAGGTCGAGTGGTAAAGTACTGTGGGTAGATTGGTTGATATCAGAAACATTGTAAAAGATCTTAACACTGTGAATTATAACAAATGTGTCGTTTTCAGTAAAATGAATAACTCACTCAGTATTTCCCGCTGACAAAATCTTTTTAAAACGCGTTTCAGGTAATTACAATAGATTGGAGTAAGGATTGGATCCGACACTGAAGGACTTCAAGAAGTGGCTTATTTTCAAATTAAGAAATATTGTTTTTATTAAAAGCTACCTTTGTAAAACTTGGAATTTATTCCATCCATTTAAATAAAATCCGGTGTTTCTAAACTCTGATATTTTTCCTAACTCACGGTCCTGATGAAATTTCCGCTGCAATGTTTTTTTTTTAAATAACCACCGGTACCACTGGACTGCTCACGGCACCGATTCCGGCTAGATGGGGTCGGGGGTCGTGACAGAAGGTGGTATCAGAGCTAAGCCACTGCTTTAAGCATATAAGTGTTGTGATAACAATACTTAAATAAAAGAGTTAGGAGATTTCTAGTAACTGGTAGCACATCTGATAGAATTTAGACTTGAACATAAGAAAAGATGCCTTAGTATAAACTAAGCCACTTGTTTAGAGCAAGTAGGTGTTATAATAATAATACCTAAGCTTAAACGAAAAGTTAGAAACTTAGTATTATCTGATAACATTCTGAATGATATTTAGACTTGAACTTAAGAATTTTGCCTTAAAATAAACTTTAAGGTAAATTACTTATATAAGTATAATGTAATGGATACTGGTATGTCATAAGAATGACGGTTAGCAGGCAATAGCACTTAATTGCTATTTATTCTTGCTTATTGATATTATTTGATCTAGAATAAGATATGTTATGGGAATACAAATTTTCTTGATTCTGGATAAAAGTCCTAATAAAAGAGACACCTTTAAAATCTTGAAAAGATACTATTTATGGGAAATAGAAAATTTTCTCCGATAAAACTGGGTATAGAGTAGCAGACTCTCCAGTTTGTCCGGATATACTGAGATTACCTTTCCGGCGAGTACCGGGTAAGACGGGGTATATGATATGTCAAACAAGTGACAAGATTTCCCTAAATAATATCTTAACCAGATTTCTGACTGGTCCTTGGAAATATGAATTTGATAAATACATTTGACTTTATAAAGGATATGTATATTACCGCATGTGAAATAGGTGATTATATAAATATGTATATCTATACAGAAATCAACTATAAGGATTGACAATTTAGAATAAAGCACAAGCATATGTGTCTAGATTTTATCAGGAATCTCTTTTCCGATATCAAACATTATTTCATTTGATCATCTACCTCGTAACTCGAGCGACAATAATGATAAATGGAAAACCCATTAGACACCATCAAAAATATAAGAATTACCAATGCGTTACCATAAATTATTAACGCCATAATTATGAACTCAAATAAGAAGCATGTAAAATTTTGTTGGTGCACAAGAAAATACATGAAATTTAAATTATATGTCCACAGACGTCGAAGTTTATCACACACGACTTCAAAGGCAAGACCTTTGAAAAATATAAATTAGGCACGATGACCCCAATACTAATTCCGTCAGTAGAAGAACTACTAATCAGAAAGAAGCACTCTGCCACATGATCCTACAAACGATCTGAATATCACTGAGGTACGTTGGGACAAGATTTCACAACCATCAAATGCAAAGTCTAATCAGAGTCATAATTATTGGTTCTGCAAAAGAAGTCATATACTTTTGCAAATTCCCTTATTTCCTTTATGACAAATATACCGGATTCGACATTCTCTGGTAATGTCATTTAACAATAGTTATCACACAAAATTCCAGATAAGAAGTTCTTATATTTCTTTTGTTGCAATTCTGACTTCTGCCTATAAAGAGTTGACTTTCGTGTTTCCACTTCTTTTAATGGTAATCATACCATGAGGATTTCTTTCATAGCAGGGAATATTGATCCATTTCATTTCTTGGTAAATCCACACGTTACTGTTTGTTGCGCATATGGTTCATTTGAGTTATGAAAACCATAGGAGGGCATCATTCCAATTTGTTGTTTTATCAAAAGTTCAAATATCATTTCACTATACTTGATCTTTGCATTGTAAACCGCGTTTTTACAAAGCGATGACTCTCTAATATCAAAGCAATGAGTTTCTTGAAAAACTCGATTTTCTTTTGAAAGGTATACATGGTTTTATTGTGATCATGTTCGAACTTTCTTATTCAAACTCGGTTTATTCAAAATCAGTTAACTTGCTCGCAATACATATTCCATTCAAAGTCCCATATGATGAATTGAAGCCATCATATTCAAAATAATCCCAACAAGCACTTTAATTTTCTTGAACTATAACATGCTTGTTGGTCTTCAACTTCATTGAATCATTTTCTTTAAATCACGATCACCTTGTGGTGACGTTTTCACAAAATCTGAAGCTTGCGCTAATCTCGGATTAATTATTTAGTTATTTACTTACTTATTTAGAATCCGCCTTGTTGATTTATTCTATACAAACAATCTTAACACAATTATGTGCTAAGATAAGGATACCCCATTTCATGTCCTATTTCCGTGTATCTCTTAATAGTTCTTACAACATCAATCGAGCCTTTCGTGATATTTATTATCAGCATTGATCGAAAAACATTATATAAATTTAAAATATAAATTTTATTTATTTTATATGGAAACTTACATAAGTAATTACCTAATTTATAATATAGTATTACTATATTTAAAATTCTTGTTAAAACCATTGAGGTGCAGAATTTATATTTTACATATAAAATTATGTTTGAGGTATACTCTCGTTTTAGTTTTATTTAGTTATTTATTATTGGTAATTCATATTAATTTTATTATTAGTAATAATATAAATAGTGATAGTGTTAGTATTATTTTAAAATACTAGGGTTATTGTTAAGGACAGGTGTTGGATAGCCTAGCCTTAGTTAGGCATGGACTGATTACCTATGCTTAAACAAGGCAGCACTAACCAATATCCGCCGTAATAATGACCAGTTAATTAAGTCATCATACTTATTTAGTAAATTTTAATTATATATAAAAATATTTTACTTTGTACTAAAAAGAGAAGACATATTTTTGTAAAACAATACCAGAATTAGAGGGACGAATAAAATTATACAAATAATTATGTATTACATATTTTGTGATAACTATGTACTATAACACTCTAGCAAGAAAATAACTATATAAGAATAATATAGTAGTCAGCGACTACATTGGGTTAGAAGAACATTGTAATACATAAAGAATAGTCACCACAACATTTATAACTACATTTTACAACGCTATATGGTTTCAAAATAAAAATAAGTAATCACATAGAATTGACCCAGTGTTATATAAAATATTTTGTAAATATAATAACTTCACTATAGTATTTTGTAATCTACATTACATAATAAATATAAGTTATTTTACATAGTATAATAAATACTAAAATAATATTTATTTGAAAGTGGTAACCATTTACACATAGTAAAAATGCGAAACCAATAATATATATTACATTGACTTTACAAATATAATATAATGGTTGGTCATGTCAAAACAACTTCTTATTATATTTCCATCTCTAGGACATAGTATGAAAAATATAGTCACTAATAGTGTACTATCACATTATTTCACAATTAAAACAACTTGGAACTCTAAACAATGATACACCAACTCTATTGTCTTTTGGTGTATCTTTACGATTCACTCGTCTTAACACATATCACAATTTAATATTTGACAATTCTTTTCATGCTTTTATTTCATTTCTGAACCCATCAATTCTAAGTCTTCCTCAGTTGTCAATCAAGTAAGATTTCTTTTGATAAAGAATTTTATTCCAAAAGTCCTTCACATTCATTTTAAAATCTATTTATCATATATCTTTTGGCTTGAACCCAATCACCTTGGAAAACTATACCATTTCATCTCAGTCATTTGTCATCAATTTCTTGAACTAATTCAGTTGAACCATTAAATCCTACTTATGATACAACTCGTATTCACAAAATTTGATATTTTACTTATGTGTCATCTACCTTAAATATTGTTTTTATTGACTAAAATATGACATAAGTCTAAAAGAAATATCGTAACCCAAATCTCGAGGACGAGATTTAAAACAAGGTGGAGAGGATGTAACATACCAATTTTTATCATATAAATTATAAGGGTTGGTTAAATTTATTCACCACTAGTAACTAGTTAATTCTTAATATAAATAGTCAATCCAAATAGTTTTAAACACTATTTTATAAAGTTGGTTGAAATATTATATTAACTAATTGGCCTGTATATGGGTGACCTTTCTAATAAAATAAAAGTCTATAAAAACTTATATTATTAGACAGATAACTTACGGGTAGGTTGACCGTAAGAAATATGAAGTTCCTAGATGGGCCTAGGAACCATATAATAAATTAAATTATAAATACATTGTATTTTGAACCTACTCTATTTTTAATGAAACTTAGACCCAAATGTAGACAAAAGTATTCTCGTTCTAAAGACATATTTATTATTTTCTAGAACGTTATATTTTAGAGGTTATAAGCGCCAAATAAGTAAAGCAGTTAAATTAATTATAATAAAATAATAATAAATAACTTACATATTCTTCTAGTATACGTGTACACTTATTAAAATAAAATAAATAAAACTATTTGAATTATATATGTATACGTATGATATATATATAAGATAATAAAATGAAAACAAAACATACCAATCCATACATGTGTAGGTGTAATATGAGGATTGATTTGTATACGTGGCTAACAAACAGAATAATCTTGAATAAAACTTTCGTAGCCACTAAGTTAAGAATTAAGTATAAATAGTGAGTAGAGGAAAGCATTCTCACTCCACACACACATCTGTTTGTAACTCACCCTCTTTCTCTAAAATTCTATTCTTTTAAGTTTTATTTTTTCACCCCATGATAATAATAGCCATGCCTCGTTCTAAATGTTTTAACTCCTGATCATCGCTACCCTTTCCGATTGATCTGAGTCCCATAACGCATGTCAAGGCTCTGCCCGACTAAATTCGTTTGGATTCTATCTCGGGACTTCGGGACTAGGTTGAATTAGGTGTACTATACTTACCACAAGTGCAAAATATATTTTTAATAGCTCCAAAGGTTATACCCAAAATTTATACCAGGAGTCCTTCTAGTTGAACCCTAAAAGTTACATAGTAGGTCCATTCCTTTTTCCCACCATTTTATTCTCCTTTTTGTAAGTTACAAAAACTATTATTTATTATTTATTATTTCTATTTTGTAAACAAACTTTCATCAAAAGTCATACCTATTATTTTATTTACCCAATAGGAAACCCTAATTAAGAAACCCAAGTAATTCTGCACTAACCCTAAAATTTCCAGAACAATCAGAATCAGGATCAGGGCCCCTAAAACTCAGGGGGGGATAAACCCTAGCCAACAATTATCTTAATAACTATCTGTCAAAATCGAATTTTAAGAAACTGTCGACTCATCCAGCCTACATGCACGAAGGGCTACCCTATGAAGTAGGGTGACCCCTCGCGTAGCGCGACGCCCATGGGGGTACCCCTCGCGCTACGCGACGGGGGTCAAATTTCGTATATAAATAGGGGTGTCTGGGACTTGAATTTGAGAGTTGAAACGACGTAAAACGTCAAAATACACGCTGAGTTATCAGCTATATACTACACAAACACACACAGATCTCGAATCGCTGCCGCAATCAGGGTAATAACTCAATTGCTATTACGATTCATTTTCCGGGATCAATATATCCAAAAAAAAATGTCTAAGTGCCGCCCACATTGGGTTACACTTTGTCGTTTGTCGATAATTCGATAAATGAGTTGAAGCGTTATACTTTGTCGTTTGTCGATAATTCGATAAATGAGTTGAAGTATTATACTTTGTCGTTTGTCGTTAATACGA
Source organism: Helianthus annuus (assembly GCF_002127325.2). Classification (NCBI taxonomy): domain Eukaryota; kingdom Viridiplantae; phylum Streptophyta; class Magnoliopsida; order Asterales; family Asteraceae; genus Helianthus; species Helianthus annuus. Next base: position 177,437,455 of record NC_035441.2, read on the forward strand.
TAAATGAGTTGAAGTATTGCACTTTGTCATTCATTGTGAGAATTTGATCTCGTGAGTTATCGTAACTGCTGTATTGATCATTAACCCGGTTTTGTGTGCATCATTTCCTAAATTAGGATTATTAGTCTTAATACACTTACAATCAAAGTAGATGCTAATTCTCAGAAGAATCTGAACCATGAAGCTTGTTAATTCAAATACTGTATGCTTATATTGTGAGTTATTCTTCTTTTATAAACTCTTTTCTCACAGTTTGTGAGTTGTTAACTATTTTACAATACTCCAAATTATTTTCAGAATTATAACTTACAGTGATTAAGTTTATGTAATCACCAAGTTACAGCCGGTATGTGGGGTATTGTGCACATTACTTGATAATCGTCACCATTGGGGCAGCCATTGGGTGATATGACCATAATCACAGACACCATTGGACGTATGGGCCAATGGGTCGAGTGGTAAAGTACTGTGGGTAGATTGGTTGATATCAGAAACATTGTAAAAGATCTTAACACTGTGAATTATAACAAATGTGTCGTTTTCAGTAAAATGAATAACTCACTCAGTATTTCCCGCTGACAAAATCTTTTTAAAACGCGTTTCAGGTAATTACAATAGATTGGAGTAAGGATTGGATCCGACACTGAAGGACTTCAAGAAGTGGCTTATTTTCAAATTAAGAAATATTGTTTTTATTAAAAGCTACCTTTGTAAAACTTGGAATTTATTCCATCCATTTAAATAAAATCCGGTGTTTCTAAACTCTGATATTTTTCCTAACTCACGGTCCTGATGAAATTTCCGCTGCAATGTTTTTTTTTTAAATAACCACCGGTACCACTGGACTGCTCACGACACCGATTCCGGCTAGATGGGGTCGGGGGTCGTGACAGTATACACATATGTACTTGACTAATACACAAGTGTATAAATCTGGTTTATACTAACCCGTGAAAACAAGATGTAATAATACACAAGTGTATAAGTCTTGTATATACTGACCTGTATACACATATGTTAAAAATCATAATTTAATTAGGTTTAATATTTAATTTTAAAAGGAACATAACAGGTTATTTAAAAAAAGCATTAGCACTTCAATCTCTTATAATTAAAATAATAGAGAAATAATTAAAAATAAGAGAGAGAGAGTTAATAGAAGAGAAAACTAAGGGATTTTAATTAAAAGTACTTGGCTAATGTCAATCTTACCCTTTTAATCTAAAAAATGATCAAGGCTAAGATTAGTTCACTCAGTTTACTCTTAAGAATACATATATATACATATATATATATATGTAGGGTTAGGATTTAGAGAAAATGAAGGAAAATGTGAGAATGGTGATAACGGTTATGGATCGTCAAATCAAAACAATCTATGGACCAGATTGGCGCGGTGGCGTTATCGTAAATAACACCAATTCTATTAAGTGGGCACGCTTCATTAAGGGTAAAAGAGTCTTTTACCGCTCAAATTCAAGACGCCAACAAAAAATGATAACACACCATTCAAAAAATAAAACGCTATTAAATATAAAACGCCAAAAATTAGTGATAAAACGCGTTGTAGATTACAGGAAGAGGAAACAACACAGTAAACTGAAATCCAGTTATTGTTTATTAGAAGAAATTCCCTCCTAAATTACGCGCCAAAAACATCATTATATAAACGACGTTAAACATTGCTTCCATAATCACTTCAATATATCATTCTGCAAAAACATCTTTTACCAAAAACGCCAAGTTTAACCAAAACGCAAAAAATGGCAACCATCGTTTGGTGGAGATACACTCTTGCAATCAAACGATTCCTCCTACGTTTTGACAACAAAAGGAGGGTGTATGTTAGGACGATCAAGGCAATTTTGAAGATGGAAGAAGAGGTACAGAGGGGTATCCTATCGCTTGGCATCGCTCTGGATAACGAATGTCATGAAACACATAAGCTTATGAAGACATTAACAAGGAAATTTGGACCAATCAAAGCAGATGGAAAATCGGACCCTATCATGACATCATGGCGTTTTGATGATGAAACAGACATGGTGACAGTTATATATGACAGCGGAGAGCAGGAAGACTACCTGCTTGAAAACATCATGAAAAAGCAGGAGCGTGGGTTCATGGAAGAATTGCACAACACCGCTGATGTGCACAAAATGCAACATATAAATTACATCAATTGTGGCTTAAAACTAACCCTTTTTTAGTACTAATGTTGGAAAAAGTGTGCTTTTGTCTTCCTTTTGTATTTTCAGGATTAAATGAGCTCAAAATAACAAAAGAAGCAAAAAGACAGCCCCGACAGTGATATGCCCGAAAAGGAACAAAAGTGATATGCCCGACCCCCCGACAGCATCTTCCCAAGCAAAACAAAGAAGACTAAAGACTGAACACGCCCCGTGCTCAGCGAGCACGGGGCCGTGCCCAAGAAGCAGCAGAAAAGACAAACCTATAGAAGCTTCTACTGCCCACCACGGGGCCGTGCCCAGCGGACACGGGGGCGTGGTCAACTTCCTGCAGGCGCATTTATTGTAATTGCGAATTACAATTAATGAAGAAAGAGAGTGTCAGATGGACACGGGGCCGTGCCCAGCGGGCACGGGGCCGTGCCCGAGCTTCTGTTCAGCCTATAAATACGGGAAGCTCTCGATGAAATGACTTCGGTAGAGGAGGTCCTAATAGACCATATAAACTATCTTACGGTGGGGCTGGAAAGTAGTTTTCAAGAGATTAACCTCTTGCACCAGAGGTTAAATATTCTTGTAACACCTCCCATGGAACCCGTCCTCCCTCAAGAGGATTGAAACCTAGCACTTGGAGACAACAACCCTACCGGATGGGGGTGACATTCCAGCGGACCTCCTCTTGAAGATCTACAAGAAGTCCCGGTGGAAGTTGCACCTCCTCAAACCAACGCCAACGAGCCCTCCTTCCTCCTCCCAAGGGAGATAGAGGAGTGGCTCGCCGACATATGAGGAGTCCATACCCGGAGGGAGGAGTTCTATGAAGCCGCATCCAACCGAGACTACCATCTTCTCGGAAATTTTGCTAATTAGAATAACTTGTAGGCTAGAACTCCTTGGTTTAAGCTTCTTGTGCTTACTTATCTAACTTACTAGTATTTTAGGACTATGTAATTCTCTCTATGACGGTTTTTAATGAAATGATGGTTTTAAGGATGTTGTAATAAATACTCGTGATGGTCAAGGATAACAAGGGAAACGAGAAACATAGCCCCATGCACGAAAACAGGGCCATCCGACAACAATTTCTTCATTACAGTAAGCTCAGCACGGGTCGTGTCCGCCCAACACGGCCCCGTGCTGCACACTCTGCAGAAAGTTGCCCAGTTCAGGTAATTGGACACGGGCCGTGTTCACTGAACACGCCCCCGTGTCCAGCCTTCTGTTTCTTTTCTTTAATTTTTGTTGCTGGCACCTGAACACGGGGCCGTGCCCGGTCCCCACGGGGCCGTGTCCAAGATGTCAGTAACATAAAATTTTGCTTTTAACACCATTTTACACATTCAATCAACCTAAAAACTTATTTTTGGGACTCATTGAGGACAATGTGTAATTTAAGTGTGGGGGGATGCTAAAACCTTGAATTTTGCAAGTCCTAATAACAAGCCTTACACAAAACTCTATTGGAACCGCTAATCACCCCAATTTTTTTCAAAAATTTTCATTTTTTTTACTTGTCTAAGTTTAAGTTGGAAATTCAAGTTCTAACAAGGTTATATTTTTACAAGTTTACAACCGATAGCGTCGTGATAAAAAGAACCAACATAAGAAAGTTACGAAAAGGCATGACAAACTTAGTTAAAATTTAATTATATATACTTGATCACATAAAAAGCCCTTTCCCACAAAAGTGAGTTTTGAGCCTTTAACGAGCATACAAATATATATCTTTACACTAAATGCTCATTTTTCGTTTCTTGTGTGAATAGCCGCTTGGTTCGTACGACCCTAGAACTTGCCACAACAATACATTCCCGGTCCTTACCAACTTAAACCCGAGTAAGTAAATGATGGAGGCATTAGGACTAATCCCTTTTTCATTCTACACCATTATTTTTCATTTTTTTACCACCTACCCAAACTCCCCCTAGTTAACCCCTTTGAGCCTAAACCTTTTCATTTCTTAACCCAAAATAATCACCCTTTTTACCCACCTAAACCTTTTTATTTTTAACCCTTTTCTTTTAGTAACGACGTTCGGTTTTCTTATGACTTATGTTGAAAAAAATTTTTTTTTTTGATGAAACCAAACAAACAAACAAGTTCATCAAAATTAACTTTGTTTGAAGAAAAATTGGTTCATCAAAATAAAATAAAAATGTGAAAAATAAAAAGTCTTTCAGAAAACCAACGTTTGTTACGCTTTTCGCCCTTTTACTAACCACTAACCCAACCACCCACCTTTAGCCCAAGCCTAACCCTTCACTCAAAAAGTCCTCTTGATATTTACAAAGGTATATAGTTAAAAAGGAGGAGGATTGATTGCTTGGCAAGCTTATGTGTAACAACTCTCACTAAAACCAATACTTAGTATGTTAATTGTCTCTTAAGAAAACCCTAATTGAGAAACCCAAGTAATTCTGCATAAACCCTCAAATTTTCAGAATCATTAGAATCAGGATCAGGGCCCCTAAAACTAAGGGGGGGGGTCAAACCCTAGTTACGATTATCTAAATTGAGAGCTGTCAAATTCGAATTTTAAAATTCTATCAACTCAGCAAGCCTACACACGCAAAAACCTACCCTATGAACATAGGTTACCCCTCGCGTCACGCGATGCCCATGGGGGTACCCCTCGCGTCACGCGACAGGGGTCAAATTTCGTATATAAATAGGGGTGTCTGGGACTTGATTTTGAGAGTTGAAACGACGTAAAACGTCAAAATACACGCTGAGTTATCAGCTATATACTACACAAACACACACAGATCTGGAATCGCTGCCGCAATCAGGGTAATAACTCGATCGCTATTACGATTCAACGTCCGATCGATTGTAACTATCCAACGATTGTTTAAGTGCTGCTCAAATTGAGTTTATACTTTGTTATTCATCGTGATTTCGACTTGAATGTTTGAGTGTTGTTCGAACTCGGACTATACTCTGTCATTCGTTGTGAATCCGCTGAATTGTTAAGTATTGCACTTTGTTAATCGTTGTGAGGGTTTAATCTCGTGAATTGTCGTAACTGCTGTATTAGTTATTAACCCGTTTGTGTGTGCATTGTTATTTAAATTAGGTTAATCAAGGCTAATCAGTAGGCTTATACTCTGCTCGTTAAATCTGCAATGTGAGTCATTCTCTTTTTATCAACTGTTTTACAAAACTCCAAGTTATTTTCCAAAGTTATAATTACAGGGATTAAGTTTATGTAATCACCGAATTACAGCCAGTATGTGGGGTTTTGTATACATTACTTATTTCCCGTCACCATTGGACAACGTGTTAGCCAAGGGGTGATCTGACCACAGTCATAGACACCATTTGGACAACGAGATAACCAATGGGTAGTCGAGTGACAAATACTGTGGGTAGTTGGTTGATATCAGAAACATTGTAATCACCCTTAATACTGTGAATTATAACAAATGTGTCGTTTTCAGTAAAATGAATGATTCACTCAGTATTTCCCTGCTGACAAAACCTTTTTCAAACATGTTTCAGGTGATCTGTTGTGAGCAAAGACAAAGTGCCGTGGAGCACTACAAGCTTAGAAAAGTGGCTCAATGTAAATAAATAAAGAAACATGTTTTGAGAAATAAAGATTTCCCAGTAAAATCACCTTATTGTAAATTATGGGATTTATCCCTATATTATATATAAACGAGCAGTTTTAATATTAAACGATCCTGCTTAAAAATACTTCCGCTGTCACTTAAATAAATACCACGGGATTTCTGTCCCGCGGCTCCTGAAACGGGTCAAACCGGGTCGGGGGCCGTGACAGAAAAAGGTGGTATCAGAGCCACTGATTTAAGCTTACTATTGATTTTAGCCTATTAAAGAAATTGAAAGACACTTAGGGATTCTAATTGCCATTCTGTGAAAATATGTTTTATTAACTGATTAATTGTTGAGTTACAGTATGGGTAAACAAAAGCTTTCTGCTATCTACCACAAATTAGATACTGCACCCACAGAAAAAGGAACCTCTTCCTCCAAATACCCAGCAGATCTGGAAGAAGGGATTTTTGTCCGTAAGGCAAATTATGAAAATCCTCTCACCCCAGATAAAAGAAATTCGATTCTTAGGAAGGGACAGGAGAAAATAAAGAAACCCCAAGTCAAGAAAGTGAGGTTTAATCCAGAAACCCAGGAATTAGGCAATAGTCCACCTTGGGAAGACAAATTAGATGAAAAATGGGCAAATCTTTATATGCTAGCTACCGTAGCAGAGAATGCAAACCTCTAAACTATCAATAAGCCTGGTCTAGTAGAAAATTCCTACCCAGTAAATAAATAAATCCTAGTGTGTTCTCTTTCCTGTTGTCTTTTGTACAAATTAGTATGCAATAAAACTTCAATGTTTATTTGTAAAACTTTGTTCCAAAGTTTTAACTTAGCATTTTGTGCATTTTGCATATATGCTATCCAGCATGAATGAGATATCGGAAGCATTTCAGAATCTCAACCTCTACCCAGTACCAATTGAAGTCTCCCACGACTTTACTGGATATATTGCTGACATAGAGGAACCTTTGGAATTCCAAGCTCCACCGCTGGAAAAAGCAAAACCTAAAAAGAGAAGAAGATATGTAGGATGGAGGAAAGTGCGCAGAAGAAAGCCAGCCACTAGGAAACTCCCCAAAGTAGAAAACCCTATAGAAAAAGGAAAAGGAATCGAAACCGGAGAGAGTTCTAAGTCAGCAGAGATAGAAATCAGGAAAGATTCTAAACAAAAAGGAATAGAAATTGGAGAGAGCTCTAGACAACCTGAAGAAATAACCTTTCAAGATGAAATAGATCGTCTACTGGCAAATTGTGATGTCATTAGCCCTATCCATAATAATCTATATCTTTATCCGGCCGAAAACCAACTTCCTGTAAATCTGGAACCAGCTATTCCAGACCCACTAATCCATACTCGACCTTTAGGCCAAATGGAAGAATGGTGGACGAATGACTGGCAATTCCAAAATATGATCAACAGTCCTTATTCCTTCCTCCCACAGTTTGATCCAGAATCTATCCCCAATCCTCCAATGAGCAACGAAAACTTAGGCGAACTTCGTCAGTTCGGTGAAGAGCTGATAGGTACAGGGAATAGGATCCGGGAAATGGGGGAACAAATCTCCTGGAAATACGACGAGAGGGAGCGTCGCTACTAAAAGGCCAGTTGACCAAAGAAATAGTGGGGTTGGGAAGTATGTCTGTATAATAACAGTAATAGTAAAATATAACTCTGTAAAATGGAAAATAAGACCTTGTAAGATAAACAGTGTGTATTGATGCCTATATAATCTATAAAACAAAATAGAAGTCAAAACATCGACAATTTTGGCTATATATATATATATGTGTGTGTTGTGAAAAAGATTTATGTGATTACTTGCCATTGTTTTATTTACAATCATTTGATACTAATAGTTATATCTATAATAATTATCAGATAGAAAACGCTAGTAATGAACCAGTTAATGAAGGAAATCAATCTGAGCAAAATCAGGAAAACCAATATATGACTAGACAAGATATTGAAAATATCATCACTCAAGGTATAGCTAATGCTATTCCTGCAATCATGGCTGCTGCTCAGAAACCTGTTGAACCGCAACAAATCATTCCTAGTAAACGGACTCAGGAAGACAATTTTAGTCATAGTGTAAATGGAGGCGGCAATCATGACGATAATAATCCACGACAGGCTCCACTTCTTAAGAAAATGAAAGCTGCAACGCCTGGTTGCACTTTCAAAGAATTTCTTGCTTGCAAACCTGCTGAATTTGCAGGCAACGAAGGAGCAACTGCAGTACTGCGTTGGTTAGAGAAAACCGAAGCAGTAATTGCAATAAGTAAGTGTGCCGAAGAAGATCAGGTTATGTATGCGTCAAATTTGTTCAAAGAAGGGGCGCTAGAGTGGTGGAACACAGTATTACAAGCAAAAGGAAGAAGGGTGGCCTATGCTATGAACTGGGAAGAGTTTAAGAATCTTGTAGAAAGAAAATATTGTCCTGAATATGAAAAGGAATAAATGGCAAATAAGTTCCTAAGCCATCATATGGTAGGTGTAGAATGTCGTGGTTATACTTCGACATTCTTTGAATATGCTAGAGTCGTACCAACACTGGCTTCGCCAGAACCGGTACTCATTTCTTGTTATATTTGGGGACTAATTAGTGAAATCCGTAACATCGTTAAGGCTGCAAGACCACGCACTATTGACGATGCTGTGGAATTAGCTAACACCCTAACTGATGAATTGGTACGCACAAGAGATGAAACCAGAAAGAAGGAATTAGCTCAGAAAATTACCCAAGGATTTCGTATAGGTAATAACAACAAGTTCAAGAAAAGGGGTATCGGGCAATCTTCCACTCCGCCTTTCTGCAGGAATTGCAGAAAGAAACATTTTGGAAAATGCCCTGAAATCTGTAATTTCTGCAAGGCTATAGGGCATCGTGAGGAGGATTGTAGGAGAAAGACCAAGATCTGCTATAACTGCGGGGAAGCGGGGCATTTCAAACCCGAATGCCCTAAATTGGTTAGACCAGCAGATAATAAAGGCAAACCGGCTGACGGAGCTACTAAAAAGAATGCCATAGCATTCCAGCTGACCACCCAGGAAGCAGAACTCATCCCAGATGTGATAGCCGGTACGTTCTTAGTTCATGACGTGTTGCAAAAGTATTATTTGACTCTAGTGCAAACCAAAGTTTTATCAATACTTCATTCTGCCAAGCTCTTAATTTACCCTTAACCACCCTTAGGCAGATTTTTACAATCGAAACGGCCGATGGAAATTCTGTTAACATAAATAAGGTTTTGCAAGAAGGAAAAATAAAACTGTTAGGCCATAAGTTTTCTGCAAACCTGTTACCTATGAAGTTAGCCGGATTCGATGTAGTATTAGGAATGGATTGGTTAGTAGCCAACCATGCTCGAATCCTTTGTGATAAGAATTCAGTAGAAATCCGTACTCCCACAGGAGAGGTAATTTTAATTACAGGAGATAAACCACGAAAGCCACTGAAATTCATTTCAGTAATGAAGTTGGCTAGTTATTCAAGAAAACAAGAAATGGTGTATATGATTTCAGTAATCATTAACACTAAAAGTAAGGAACTCCAGGACATCTCTATAGTCTCAGAATACCCAGACGTCTTTCCGGAAGAATTACCTGGGTTACCACCTGATAGAGAAGTAGAGTTTAGAATTCATCTAATTCCGGGTACTACACCGATAGCCAAGGCACCTTATCGATTAGCACCCACTGAAATGCTAGAATTGAAGAAACAGTTAGATGAACTATTAAGCAAGGGATTTATACAACCTAGTTCATCCCCTTGGGGAGCACCAGTGTTGTTTGTGAAAAAGAAAGATAGATCGATGAGAATGTGTATCGATTATAGGGAACTAAATAAGGTTACAATTAAGAATCGGTACCCATTACCTAGGATTGACGATCTTTTTGATCAACTTCAAGGCGCTAGGTGTTTTTCTAAAATAGACTTAAGATCTGGATATCACCAGCTGAAAGTACAAGAAGAAGACATACCTAAAACTGATTTTAGAACTAGGTATGGTCATTATGAGTTTACAGTCATGCCCTTTGAACTAACAAATGCCCCAGCAACATTTATGGACATGATGAATCAGATCTGTAAACCATATTTAGATAAATTTGTAATCGTTTTCATCGACGATATACTTATTTATTCCAAAAGTCAGGAAGAACATTGCAAGCACCTGCATGCACTCTTAACTTTGTTAAGAAAGGAAAAGCTTTATGCCAAATTCTCGAAGTGTGAATTCTGGCTGCAAGAAGTACAATTTTTAGGTCACATGGTAAATCATGAAGGAATTCACGTAGATCCTGCTAAAATAGAAGCAATCACCAAATGGAAGGTCCCGCAAACAGCTATGGAAATTAGAAGTTTTCTAGGCTTAGCTAGATACTACAGACGATTTATTAAAGATTTCTCTAAGATAGCTGTACCTTTAACTAAGTTGACCTGTAAAGCCGATAAATTTGAATGGGGACATAAACAAGAAGAAGCTTTTAAGATTTTAAAGCACCAATTGACGAATGCTCCCATTTTAGCATTGCCCGAAGGAACATAAGATTTTGAAGTATATTGTGATGCTTCAAAATTAGGATTCGGATGTGTGTTGATGCAACGCAAGAAGGTAATTGCGTATGCCTCCCGGCAATTGAAAAAGCACGAGGAAAATTGTACGACTCATGACTTAGAATTAGGAGCCATAATTTTTGCTCTTAAAATATGGAGACATTATCTGTATGGAAGTAAGTTTACTGTTTATACAGATCATAAAGTTTAAGGTACATATTTGGGCAAAAAGAGTTAAATATGAGACAAAGAAGATGGATGGAAATCCTAAGCGATTACGACTATGATATCCAATATCACGAAGGAAAGGCAAACATAGTTGCAGATGCTTTAAGTCGTAAATATCATGAAAAGCAAAAGCAAGTCCGTGCTCTTAGATTAAATCTACAAGTAGATTTAATGGAACAATTGAAGAAAGTTCAAGAAACAACAATCAAGGACGATGCTGAAGAAATGAAAGGATATATAAAGGAACTGGAACAAGGAAGTGATGGAATTTGGAGATTCCATAAGAAGAGAAGTTGGGTACCTAAGCAAGGAGAAGTAAGAAATAAGATTTTAGAAGAAGCTCATAAATCTAGGTATACCGTACACCCAGGAAACAATAAGATGTACCAAGATTTAAGAAACAATTTCTGGTGGATAGGAATGAAAAAGGACATAGCTGAATACGTATCTAAGTGTCTTACTTGTCCACAAGTTAAGGCCGAACACCAGAAACCTTCAGGACTACTACAACAGTTGGAAACGCCTGTATGGAAATGGGAACTCATAACAATGGATTTTGTTACTAAGTTACCCAAAACCAGAAAAGGTAATAATTCGATTTGGGAAATTGTGGACCGATTAACCAAATCAGCTCATTTTCTACCAATGAAGGAAACCTTTAGCATGGAAAGATTAGCTAAATTATATGTAGATGAAGTAGTATCTTTACATGGAGTCCCACTCTCCATTGTATCAGATAGGGATAGTCGTTTCACTTCCCATTTTTGGACTAGCTTCCAGGAAGCAATGGGAACCCGACTCAATTTGAGTACTGCATATCATCCTCAAACGGACGGACAAAGAGAAAGAATAATCCAAACCTTGGAAGACATGCTTCGAGCATGTGTAATTGATTTTGGTGGTAATTGGGATAACCACTTACCCTTAATTGAATTCTCCTATAACAATAGTTATCATTCAAGCATCGAAGCTGCTCCATTCGAAGCACTGTATGGACGTAAGTGCAGAACCCCAGTTTGTTGGGCAGAAATAGGAGAAAGTCAATTATCAGGTCCATAAATTGTACAAGAAACCACAGACAAGATAACTCAAATCAAGGAAAGACTGAAGACTGCTAGAGATCGCCAGAAAAGCTATGCAGACAATCGCCGCAAGCCACTAGAATTTCAAGTCGGAGACAAGGTACTTTTGAAAGTTTCTCCTTGGAAAGGAGTAGTACGATTCGGTAAGAAAGGAAAGCTAAGTCCAAGATACGTAGGACCATTTTCAGTAATGCAACGAATAGGACCAGTTGCTTATCGTTTACAACTACCAGAAGAACTAGCTGGAGTACATGATGTATTTCATGTATCCAATCTCAAGAAATGCTTATCAGACGAATCCCTGGTAGTACCTATTCAAGATGTGGAGGTAAATGAAAAGCTGAAATTCATGGAGAAACCACTACAGATAAAAGATAGAAAAGTCAAGTTTCTTAAACATAAGCGACTAGTGCTAGTCAAAGTCAAATGGGATTCAAAGAGAGGACCAGAATACACTTGGGAGCTGGAATCAGAAATGAAGCGGAAATACCCTCATCTATTCCAACAAATCTCGAGGACGAAATTTTTTTTAAGGTGGGGAGGATGTAACAACTCTCACTAAAACCAATACTTAGTATGTTAATTGTCTCTTAAGAAAACCCTAATTGAGAAACCCAAGTAATTCTGCATAAACCCTAAAATTTTCAGAATCATCAGAATCAGGATCAGGGCCCCTAAAACTCAAGGGGGGGGGGGGTCAAACCCTAGTTACGATTATCTAAATTGAGAGCTGTCAAATTCGAATTTTAAAATTCTATCAACTCAGCAAGCCTACACACGCAAAAACCTACCCTATGAACATAGGTTACCCCTCGCGTCACGCGACGCCCATGGGGGTACCCCTCGCGTCACGCGACAGGGGTCAAATTTCGTATATAAATAGGGGTGTCTGGGACGTGATTTTGAGAGTTGAAGCGACGTAAAACGTCAAAATACACGCTGAGTTATTAGCTATATACTACACAAGCACACATAGATCTCGAATCGCTGCCGCAATCAGGGTAATAACTCGATCGCTATTACGATTCAACGTCCGATCGATTGTAACTATCCAACGATTGTTTAAGTGCTGCTCAAATTGAGTTTATACTTTGTTATTCATCGTGATTTCGACTTGAATGTTTGAGTGCTGTTCGAACTCGGACTATACTCTGCCATTCGTTGTGAATCCGCTGAATTGTTAAGTATTGCACTTTGTTAATCGTTGTGAGGGTTTAATCTCGTGAATTGTCGTAACTGCTGTATTAGTTACTAACCCGTTTGTGTGTGCATTGTTATTTAAATTAGGTTAATCAAGGCTAATCAGTAGGCTTATACTCTGCTCGTCAAATCTGCAATGTGAGTCATTCTCTTTTTATCAACTGTTTTACAAAACTCCAAGTTATTTTCCAAAGTTATAATTACAGGGATTAAGTCTATGTAATCACCGAATTACAGTCGGTATGTGGGGTTTTGTATACATTACTTATTTCCCGTCACCATTGGACAACGTGTTAGCCAAGGGGTGATCTGACCACAGTCATAGACACCATTTGGACAACGAGATAACCAATGGGTAGTCGAGTGACAAATACTGTGGGTAGTTGGTTGATATCAGAAACATTGTAATCACCCTTAATACTGTGAATTATAACAAATGTGTCATTTTCAGTAAAATGAATGATTCACTCAGTATTTCCCTGCTGACAAAACCTTTTTCAAACATGTTTCAGGTGATCTGTTGTGAGCAAAGACAAAGTGTCGTGGAGCACTACAAGCTTAGAAAAGTGGCTCAATGTAAATAAATAAAGAAACATGTTTTGAGAAATAAAGATTTCCCAGTAAAATCACCTTATTGTAAATTATGGGATTTATCCCTATATTATATATAAACGAGCAGTTTTAATATTAAACGATCCTACTTAAAAAGACTTCCGCTGTCACTTAAATAAATACCACGGGATTTCTGTCCCGCGGCTCCTGAAACGGGTCAAACCGGGTCGGGGGCCGTGACATTATGGTAGGAGTAAGTTCCATGCCGCTCTCGAGTGATTCACTAAAAATACACCTTCGGCCGAGTGTTGAGTGATTCCCCCGTGAGGTATGTGAACTTGTATATAAATGGAATTCTAAAAAGGTATGTTATGCCCTAATAAATAATTTATCTTATGAAACGTTTTTAATAAATCATGACGAATAGGATTGTAAATAAATAAAAATAAAACCTAAATAATCTTGGAATTCCCGACACTCTATGACAAGCCCAAAAACCTTCTCTTCTACCCATTCCATTTGGAGTGAATAAAACCACATTATAAAGAGTTTTGCTTGAGGACAAGCAAAGATTCAAGTGTGGGGGTATTTGATATGCACAAAATGCAACATATAAATTACATCAATTGTGGCTTAAAACTAACCCTTTTTTAGTATTAATGTTGGAAAAAGTGTGCTTTTGTCTTCCTTTTGTATTTTCAGGATTAAATGAGCTCAAAATAACAAAAGAAGCAAAAAGACAGCCAAATCTAACATAAATACAAGAAAAGGAACAAAAGTGATATGCCCGACCCCCCGATAGCATCTTCCCAAGCAAAACAAAGAAGACAGAAGACTGAACACGCCCCGTGCTCAGCGAGCACGAGGCCGTGCCCAAGAAGCAGCAGAAAAGACAAACCTATAGAAGCTTCTACTGCCCACCACGGGGCCGTGCCCAGCGGACACGGGGGCGTGGTCAACTTCCTGCAGGTGCATTTATTGTAATTGCGAATTATAATTAATGAAGAAAGAGAGTGTCAGATGGACACGGGGCCGTACCCACCGGGCACGGGGCCGTGCCCGAGCTTCTGTTCAGCCTGTAAATAGGAGTGTTTGGAGCTCTTGCAACTCATCCCTTGGCACACCACCTGTAACAACTGCCACTAAAATCCATAATTAGGATGGTAATTGACTATTAAGGAAACCCTAATTGAGAAACCCAAGTAATTCCGCATAAATCCTAAAATTTTTATAACAATCGGAATCAGGATCAGGGCCCCTAAAACTCAGGGGGGGGTTAAACCCTAGTGATATTTATCTTCTAAATTTGCTGTAGAAACGAAATTTATTCGTTTAACTTACTCACCAAGGCTAATTGGGACACGAAACAACCTAGGCTAAGAAATAGACCCGTCGCGCCACGCGACGGGTATGCATGTCTTCTTCGCGTGGCGCGAGGGAGGACAATTTTCAGCTATAAATAGGGGACGTTGGCACTTGAACTTTGGTACAAAATCGACGTCCAAATTCTCTGTAACCATCGAGTTATAGCGAATATCGTTCACACAAAACACACACCGATCACGAAGTGCTGCCGCAATCAGGGTAATAACTCGATCGCTATTACGATTCAACGTCCGATCGATTATAACTATCCAACGATAGTCCGGGTTCTGCTCAATTGAGCTTGTACTTTGATTATTCGTCGTGATTTCGACTTGAATATTTGAGTGCTGTTCGAATTCAGACTATGCTCTGTTATTCGTTGTGAATCCTATTGAATTATCGAGTATTGCACTGATTAATCGTTGTGAGGGTGTAATCTCGTGAATTGACGTAACTGCTGTATTAGTTACTAACCTGCCTGTGTGTGCATTGTGTTAAACTAGGTGTAATCAAGGCTAATCAGTAGGCTTATATCTATTGCTCGTTAATCTGCAATGTGAGTCATTCTTCTTTTAAAACTGTTTTCTCACCGTTTGTGAGTAAGTATTACAATACCTCAAATTATTTTCAAGGTTATAATTACAGGGATTAAGTCTTTGTAATCACCAAATTACAGCTGGTATGTGGGGTATTGTGCACATTACTATTTTATCACTCTATGTGAGTGAATATTACTCTATGTGAGTTAAACGTCACTATTTGGGGCGACGGGACCCAATAGTGGTATGACCACAGTCACAGATCCGGTCGAGTGACAAATACCCATTCTTGATAATTGGTTGATAGAAACATTGTAATCGCTCTTAATACTGTGATTTATAACTAACGGGTCGTTTTAGAAAACAGAATGATTCACTCAGTATTTCCCCGCTGACAAAACCTTTTTCAAACATGTTTCAGGTGATCTGTGTGATCCAGGAAAAGTGCAGTAAAGCACTACAAGCTCAGAGAAGTGGCTCATTGTGAATAAATAAATAAAACATGCTTTGGAAAATAATGATTTCTGTGTGAAATCAATTGATTGTAAATTATGGGATTTTATCCCTAAAAACTTTGTGTAATATATTAAAACGAGCATATTTTTACGGTTAAAAGATCCTGTAATAAAAGACTTCCGCTGCCATTAGATACCACGGGTACCACTGGAACTGCCCGCGAACCCCGACTCCGTCCAGGGTGGGTCGGGGGTCGCGACAGAAGGTGGTATCAGAGCTAAGAATTAATAAATATTGAGCCACTGATCGAGCCACTGATTTAAGCCTATTACGGAATTAAGTATTTGACTGAATACTTAAATTTACTAGTGTTATTATATGTTTTCTTAACTGATTACTTGTTAGTTACAGTATGGGTAAGCAAAAGCTGTCTGCTATCTACCACAAACTAGATGTTGCATCTTCTTCTAAAAATCCGGTAAATTTAGAAGAAGGAATCTTTGTCCGCAAGGCAAACTATGAGAATCCTCTTTCCCCAGAGAAAAGGGATTCGATACTTAAAAAGAGTCAGGAGAAAAAGAAACCCCGAACCAAGAAAGTTAGGTTTAACCCAGAAGTTCAAGAATTGGGTAATAGTGCACCTTGGGAAGATAAAATAGACGGGAAATGGGCAAATCTTTATATACTAGCTACTGTAGCAGAAAATGCTAATCTCTAAATATCCGATAAATTGAGACTAGTAAGAAAAATCAACATCCAGTAAATAAATAAAGTCCTAGTGTGTTTATTTCTGTTGTCCTTTGTATAAATTGGTATGCAATAAAACTTCAGTGTTTGTCTGTTAAACTTTGCTCCAAAGTTTTAACATTGCATTCTTGTATTTTGCATATATGCTATGCAGCATGAATGAGATGTCGGAAGCATTCCAGAATCTCAACTTATATCCAGTGCCTATCGAAGTCTCTCACGACTTTACTGGTTACATTGCTGACATAGAAGAACCTGTGGAATTCAAAGCTCCACCGCTGGAAAAATCCAAACCTAAAAAGAAGAGAAGATACGTAGGGTGGAGGAAAGTACGCCGTAGGAAACCTGCCACTAGGAGACTCCCTAAAATAGAAAATCCTGTGAGCATGAACAAGGGAAAAGAAATAGAAACTGGAGAAAGTTCGAAACCACCAGAAAAGGAAATAGGAATAAATCTGAAACAAAAGGGAATAGAGATTGGCGAAAGCTCTAAACAGCCTGAGGAAATCACGTTCCAGGACGAAATAGATCGCCTACTGGAAAATTGTGATGTTTTAGAGCCTATCAACGATAATCTCTTCTCTTACCCGGCTACAGTTCAATTCCCACTAAACCTAGGACCAGCTATTCCAGACCCACTAGTTCACACCAGACCATTAGGCCAAATAGAGGAATGGTGGACTAATGACTGGCAATTCCAAAATATAGTTAATAGTCCCTATAGTTTTCTTCCACAATTTGACCCAGAACCACTCCCAAATCCTCCCATGAGTAATGAAAACCTAGCTGAACTCCGTCAGTTCGGTGAAGAACTGATAGGTACAGGTAATAGGATCAGGGAAATAGGAGAGCATCTAACTTGGAAGTACGATGAGAGAGAGCATCGTTACTAGAACCGTCAGTTAAACCACAGAAAGCCGTATTGTATGATAGTAACTTAAAATTCTGTAAAATGGGCAATAAAACTCTGTAAAATACGGTGTGTATGGATGCATATACAATATACCATAACAAAGTAAAAGTCGAGAAATCGACAATTTTGGTTATACTTGTATATTGTGATAATCTATGTGTTTATCTATGTGAATCTTGTCATTGATAAGTTAGACACTAATAATTTTTACCAACTAGCAGATGGAAAACGCTAACAATGAACCAATTAATGAAGTAAATCAATCTGAGCAAGAACAGGAAGATCAATATATAACTCGACAAGATATTGAGCACTTTATCGCCCAAGGAATAGCCCACGCTATTCCAGAAATTGTGGCTGCTGTTCAGAAACCTGCCGAACCACAATTAATTCCTAGTAAACGTATTCCAGAAGATAACGGCAGTAACAGCATAAATGGAGGCGGCAATCATGACGATCATGATCCGCAACAGGCCCCACTCCCTAAGAGAATAAAAGCTGCAACGCCTGGTTGCACTTACAAGGAATTTCTTGCTTGCAAACCCGCTGAATTTGCAGGTAACGAAGGGGCAACTGCAACACTGCGTTGGTTAGAGAAAACCGAGGCAGTAATTGCAATAAGCAAATGTGCCGAAGAGGATCAAGTGATGTATGCATCAAATCTGTTCAAAGAAGGAGCACTCGAATGGTGGAACACGGTCCTCCAGGCAAAAGGAAGAAGGGTAGCCTATGCAATGAATTGGGGAGAATTTAAGAATCTGGTAGAAAGAAAATTCTGTCCCGAATACGAGAAGGAACAAATGGTAAACAAGTTCCTGAGTCATCGTATGCTAGGTGTAGATTGTCGGGGCTATACTTCGACATTCTTTGAATACGCGAGGGTAGTGCCAACACTGGCTTCGCCAGAACCGGTACTTATTTCTCGTTACATCTGGGGGTTAATTAGTGAAATCCGAAACATCGTTAAAGCTGCGAGACCTCGTACTATTGACGATGCTGTAGAATTAGCTAATACCCTAACAGATGAACTGGTACGCACAAGAGAGGAAGATCGCAAGAAGGAATTAGCTCAAAAGATTACCCAAGGATTTCGTGTGGGTAATACCAAGAAAAGAGGAACCGGGCAATCCTCATCATCTCCGTTCTGCAAAATTTGCAAAAAGAAGCATTATGGACAATGCAACATGGTTTGCAATTTTTGCAAAATGAAAGGACATCGGGAAGAAGACTGCAGGAAGAAAACAAGAATTTGCTATAATTGCAGAGAAAGGGGACACTTTCAATTTGAATGTCCTAAGATAGCTAAACCTGTAGTTAACCAAGCCAAACCAGCTGAAGGAACAACTAAGAGAAATGCGCGAGCATTCCAGCTAACCACTCAAGAGGCCGAACTCATTCCAGATGTGATAGCTGGTACGTTCTTAGTTCACAACGTATTTGCAAAAGTATTATTTGACTCTGGTGCGAACCAAAGTTTTATAAATACTTTATTTTGCCAAGATTTTAATTTACCTTTAACCCCTCTTAGGCAAATCTTTACAGTAGAAATCGCAGAAGGAAATTATGTGAAAATAGATAAAATCTGGCAAGAAGGGAAAATAGAATTATTAGGCCATAAGTTTTCTGCAAATTTGTTACCAATGAATTTAACAGGATTCGATGTAGTCTTAGGAATGGATTGACTAATAGCCAACCATGCACGAATCCTATGTGACAAAAATGCTGTAGAAATTCAAACACCTACAGGAGAAGTAATTTTAATTACTGGAGATAAACCTCGAAAGCCACTGAAATTTATCTCAGTAATGAAATTGGCAAATTATTCAAGGAAACAGGAAATGGTGTATATGATTTCCGTAATCATTAACACTAAAGATAAGGAACTCCAGGACATCCCCGTAGTTTCAGAATACCCAGACGTTTTTCCAGAAGAATTACCTGGATTACCACCTGATAGAGAAGTAGAGTTTAGAATTCATTTAATTCCAGGTACTGCACCAATAGCTAAAGCACCATATAGATTAGCACCTACCGAAATGTTAGAATTGAAAAAGCAATTAGAAGAATTATTAAGCCAAGGATTCATACAACCTAGTTCATCCCCTTGGGGTGCACCAGTGTTGTTTGTGAAAAAGAAAGATGGATCAATGAGAATGTGTATCGATTATAGAGAATTGAATAAGGTTACGATTAAGAATCGATACCCATTACCTAGGATTGATGATCTTTTTGATCAATTACAAGGAGCTAGGTACTTCTCAAAGATAGATTTAAGATCCGGATACCACCAGTTGAAAGTGCAAGAAGAAGATATACCGAAAACTGCTTTCAGAACTAGGTATGGTCATTATGAGTTTACAGTCATGCCCTTTGGATTAACGAATGCCCCAGCAGCATTCATGGACATGATGAATCGAATATGTAAACCATACTTGGATAAATTTGTGATCGTTTTCATCGACGATATACTTATTTATTCTAAAAGCCAAAAAGAACATTGTGAACACTTGCATGCACTCTTAACTTTGTTAAGAAAAGAAAGGCTTTATGCCAAATTCTCGAAGTGTGAATTTTGGCTGCAAGAAGTACAATTCTTAGGTCATGTGGTAAATCATGAAGGTATCCATGTAGATCCTGCTAAGATAGAAGCAATTACAAAGTGGAAAGTCCCACAAACAGCTATGGAGATAAGAAGTTTTCTAGGCTTAGCTGGATACTATAGACGATTTATCAAAGATTTTTCTAAGATAGTCGTACCATTAACTAAGTTAACCTGTAAAGCCGCTAAGTTTGAATGGGGACCTAGACAAGAAGAAGCCTTTAAGATTTTAAAGCATAGATTGACGAATGCACCAATCTTAGCTTTACCCGAGGGAACAAAAGATTTTGAAGTATATTGTGATGCTTCAAAATTAGGCTATGGATGTGTGTTAATGCAACGCAAGAAGGTAATTGCGTATGCTTCTAGGCAATTGAAAAAGCACGAGGAAAATTATACGACTCATGATCTAGAACTAGGAGCCATAATTTTTGCCCTTAAAATCTGGAGACATTATCTGTATGGAAGTAAGTTTACTGTCTATACAGATCATAAAAGTTTAAGATATATATTTGGGCAAAAAGAGTTAAACATGAGACAAAGAAGATGGATGGAAATGCTAAGCGATTACGACTGTGATATTCAATATCACGAAGGAAAGGCAAATGTAGTTGCAGATGCCTTAAGTCGTAAGTACCATGAAAAACCGAAACGAGTCCGTGCTTTGAGGTTAAATCTACAAGTAGATTTAATGGCACAAATCAAAGAAGTTCAGAAAACAGCAATCCAAGACAATGCTGAAGGAATGAAAGGTTACCTAAAAGAACTAGAACAAGGAAATGATGGAATTTGGAAATTCCGTAAGAAACGAATTTGGGTACCTAAGCAAGGAGAGTTAAGAAATAAAATTTTAGAAGAAGCTCATAAATCTAGGTATACCATGCACCCAGGAAATAATAAGATGTACCAAGATTTAAGAAATAATTTCTGGTGGATAGGAATGAAAAAGGATATAGCCGAATACGTATCCAAATGTTTAACTTGTTCACAAGTTAAAGCTGAACACCAGAAACCTTCAGGACTACTCCAACAATTAGAAATGCCTGTATGGAAATGGGAACTCATAACAATGGATTTTGTTACTAAGTTACCCAGAACCAAAAGAGGTAATGATGCGATTTGGGTAATTGTAGACCGATTAACCAAATCAGCTCATTTCCTACCAATGAAAGAAACCTTTAGCATGGAAAGGTTAGCACAACTGTACGTGGACGAAGTAGTATCCCTACATGGAGTCCCACTCTCCATAGTATCGGATAGAGATAGTCGATTTACTTCTCATTTCTGGAAAAGTTTTCAGAAAGCAATGGGAACTCGACTAAATCTAAGTAATGCATATCATCCACAAACAGACGGACAGAGTGAAAGGACAATCCAAACTTTAGAAGACATGCTCCGAGCATGTGTAATTGACTTTGGTGGTAATTGGGATAGCCATTTGCCATTAATTGAATTCTTCTATAACAATAGTTATCATTCAAGCATCGAAGCTGCACCATTCGAAGCACTATATGGACGTAAGTGCAGAACTCCAGTATGTTGGGCAGAAATCGAAGAAAGTCAATTATCAGGTCCTGAAATAGTACAAGAAACTACTGACAAGATAACTCAGATCAAGGAAAGATTGAAAACAGCCAGAGATCGCCAGAAAAGCTATGCAGACAATCGTCGCAAGCCGCTCGAATTCCAAGTAGGAGATAAGGTACTTTTAAAAATTTCTCCTTGGAAAGGAGTAGTACGATTCGGTAAGAAAGGAAAGCTAAGTCCAAGGTACGTTGGACCATTCCCAGTGATTCAACGAATAGGACCAGTAGCTTATCGTTTACAACTACCAGAAGAGTTAGTTGGAGTACATGATGTATTTCATGTATCCAATCTCAAGAAATGTTTATCAGACGAATCCCTAGTGGTACCTCTTCAAGATATAGAGGTAAATGAAAAGCTGAAATTCATAGAGAAACCCCTACAAATAGAAGACCGGAAGATCAAGTTTCTCAAACACAAACGACTAGTGCTAGTAAAAGTCAAATGGGAATCCAAGAGAGGACCAGAGTACACTTGGGAACTGGAATCGGAAATGAAGCGCAAATATCCTCATCTATTCCAGTAAATCTCGAGGACGAGATTTTTCTCAAGATGGGAAGGATGTAACAACTGCCACTAAAATCCATAATTAGGATGGTAATTGACTATTAAGGAAACCCTAATTGAGAAACCCAAGTAATTCCGCATAAACCCTAAAATTTTTATAACAATCGGAATCAGGATCAGGGCCCCTAAAACTCAGGGGGGGGGGGGGGGGTTAAACCCTAGTGATATTTATCTTCTAAATTTGCTGTAGAAACGAAATTTATTCGTTTAACTTACTCACCAAGGCTAATTGGGACACGAAACAACCTAGGCTAAGAAATAGACCCGTCGCGCCACGCGACGGGTATGCATGTCTTCTTCGCGTGGCGCGAGGGAGGACAATTTTCAGCTATAAATAGGGGACGTTGGCACTTGAACTTTGGTACAAAATCGACGTCCAAATTCTCTGTAACCATCGAGTTATAGCGAATATCGTTCACACAAAACACACACCGATCACGAAGTGCTGCCGCAATCAGGGTAATAACTCGATCGCTATTACGATTCAACGTCCGATCGATTATAACTATCCAACGATAGTCCGGGTGCTGCTCAATTGAGCTTGTACTTTGATTATTCGTCGTGATTTCGACTTGAATATTTGAGTGCTGTTCGAATTCAGACTATGCTCTGTTATTCGTTGTGAATCCGATTGAATTATCGAGTATTGCACTGATTAATCGTTGTGAGGGTGTAATCTCGTGAATTGACGTAACTGCTGTATTAGTTACTAACCTGCCTGTGTGTGCATTGTGTTAAACTAGGTGTAATCAAGGCTAATCAGTAGGCTTATATCTATTGCTCGTTAATCTGCAATGTGAGTCATTCTTCTTTTAAAACTGTTTTCTCTCCGTTTGTGAGTAAGTATTACAATACCTCAAATTATTTTCAAGGTTATAATTACAGGGATTAAGTCTTTGTAATCACCAAATTACAGCTGGTATGTGGGGTATTATGCACATTACTATTTTATCACTCTATGTGAGTGAATATTACTCTATGTGAGTTAAACGTCACTATTTGGGGCGACGGGACCCAATAGTGGTATGACCACAGTCACAGATCCGGTCGAGTGACAAATACCCATTCTTGATAATTGGTTGATAGAAACATTGTAATCGCTCTTAATACTGTGATTTATAACTAACGGGTCGTTTTAGAAAACAGAATGATTCAATCAGTATTTCCCCGCTGACAAAACCTTTTTCAAACATGTTTCAGGTGATCTGTGTGATCCAGGAAAAGTGCAGTAAAGCACTACAAGCTCAGAGAAGTGGCTCATTGTGAATAAATAAATAAAACATGCTTTGGAAAATAATGATTTCTGTGTGAAATCAACTGATTGTAAATTATGGGATTTTATCCCTAAAAACTTTGTGTAATATATTAAAACGAGCATATTTTTACGGTTAAAAGATCCTGTAATAAAAGACTTCCGCTGCCATTAGATACCACGGGTACCACTGGAACTGCCCGCGAACCCCGACTCCGTCCAGGGTGGGTCGGGGGTCGCGACACCACCTCTCTCACACTTCACCCACCACCCACCACCACCATAACACCATCATCCACCACCATCATCCATTGTCCATCATAGAGTGTGTGAGTCGTCTCGGGATCCAAGATTGATCGTAAGAGTTCTTGACAATCAAAGGCCATGTTTCCCTAAGTCTCTTACATCACTTGGTGAAGACAAGTGTTTAGTGTAATACTTTTTATTTTTAATCTTTTGCACTTTTTAATTGGTTTTGTATTAATGACTTTAATTACTAGTTTCTTATGTTGAAGGTGATTTTTCCTTATCGTTTGTCCGTGGTGTCTTGGCATTATTTTACTGTCTATATAAAATAAAAGATTTTCACCATTCATATCTCCACGGTCTATATGGAGGTATGTTGGCTACCTGGTCGGGGGTTAAGGGAACGGTTTGGTAAGAGTCTTGCCATTGTTCAGTGTATAGATCCTGCAAAGGACCTGGGTCAAATTTAGTAGGACCTCCTTCAATATCCAAAGGTATTGGATGGCGGGGGTCCAAACTCTTTGACCCCCTCATAAGTTAAACTACTATTAAAAATTTAACCCGGCTACTTAGGACTGTATCCCTGCTGACTCAGACTAGCCTTCAAAAGAGGGGCATACCACATTATGCATTAATAACTTAATTAATTATCTTTCAATAATCCGACCCTTTAGGATTGTATCCTTGCTGACTCAAACTACTGGGTTGAGGGTAACGTCACCTTCAAAAGAGGGGCCTACTACAATAACTAAGATAATCTCTTAAACAAGTGCAAAAGTGCGAAAATAATCAAAGGTTACACTACACACGAGTCGGATCCAAGTGATTCATCTTGTCTATCTGTTTTTATTTTTATTTTATTTTTCAGCATTTTAGTTAGTTTTATTTTTCTAGTTTAAAACCCTTTTTTTCTAATATTTTGATTTGATTAGACGTTGAGGATAAACCGGTACTAAAAGCTCTTGTGTCCTTGGACGACCTCGGTATCTTACCAACACTATACTACGTCCACGATGGGTGCACTTGTCCATATGTGTGTTTAGTGTTAGTAAATATCGTGTTTTATAAATTTAAAACTTGGCTAAAAAGTGTAAAAAAGGCTTAAAATATATACCTAAAAAAATAACACACTTCACGCACATCAGCCGCTTGTTTGAACACAGACATGGACTCAAAAATGGCGTTGATGCAGGACATGTTCAACTGGAGGCTTCAGAATCTTCAGGAACAAGAAGCTCATGAAAGTGAAGGTGATGACATGGATGAAGCTCTAAATGAAGACTCCGAGGAAGAAGACAACGGAAGTGATGGATACTTCTCGGATAAAGTACCTTCTGTCGAGGAGTTTTAATTTTTTTTTGTTAGTTTTCTTCTGTGTAATCTTTTTTATTTCCTTAAGATAATTAAATATTATATTTCTCTATTTAGTTGCAAAACGCCAAAAAAATACTACAAAAAGTTATTGCTTATAGAACGCCAAAAATAATAAAAAATATTTTTCCTACTTAATATTTTCTCTGTTATTGTATTTTGTTATCTTGGTCTGCATAACGTCATTTAAAAAAAACACCAAACTTGGAAGATGGGTCGTCTATCACCCTAGAACTGATAAAGCTGAACAAAACAGTAAATACACACAGTAACTGAAAAGACGATTACTTTATTACTATCATTTATTATAATAAAAATCCCGCATAAACTACGCGCCAAAAAAACTCTTATAAGAGAGAGGTCTCTACACAATGAATTGATCACACCCAGAAAAACAAACACCATGTTCCCTATAAACAACTCACTTTAAAACGCCAAAAATAGTTAAAAAACCACAGATGGCAAAGCTTTCACTGAATGGATTCTTCTCTGGGGTGGTTATCTCTGTAATCTTTTGCTGAACGGATAGACAAATATTCAAGAAAAAGAGACTGATAAATGTGATATATCATCATGTGAGCTTTTCTTGATGAATATATGCATGGCATGAAGGGATCAATACAAGTGTAAAATGCTATTTTGGACTCCATTATTATAAATAGCATCAAGCAAGAGTTCATCTTTAATGACAAGCCACCAAACAAGAATATCACACCAAAAAGCAGTTAGTTTTCTCAGTTAAGAGGGTGTACAATGACAAAAATACCCTTTCCTGATAATAATGGGATCCACTTTTACTCACCTACCCACCCCCACCCCTATTCTCTCTTTCTTATTTGCACCTGCACCTACATTCAGACCAAAGCACCACCATCACACCTAAATCGCAACCACCACCATCCTCAAATCCCAATTATCGCCACCACCTCACCCCTCATCATACCTCCGCCACCACTTCACCCCGTCATCACCGGCATGCCACCACTTCCAGACAAACCCACCCCAACCCACCAACACCTTCGCCGGAAAAAAACGACCACTAAATCCACCTTCACTGCAAACACCATATCACCACCTATAACCACCATAACCTCTCCATGAAACACCACCCTGCAAATCGCACGGTCGCATCGTCTCCATAGAAAAGAGTATCGAGAAACACCTTGTTGTTGCCGGAGCAGTTAAATGTGCCCAGAATAATCACAGACAGTGCAGTTGCGTTAACGGTGTTAACAGCAACTGTTACTGTAGTGTGGATGTGTATAACAGTTCCCGCTCAATAAGTTATACATCTCTGCATCTGTTCAAGTACAAAAAGCAAAACTAAGAATTTGCAGGCGCACTGTTATACCTTAAAGAAAGTTCATGGGTTTTTTTATCCAATTGTTTTGTGTTATTTGGGCTAGTTTTATTTGGGGGGTTATAATTGTGAGATTAAATATATAAATGTAATATTTAATCTTGTAGCCTATATAATCATTTATATTATATTAGATCAAAATATATTAATAACCTATTAATAATTAGTTGGTAATTGTTGATGGACCATATTACCCTTATTAACTAATTGGGTTTCCTCTTGGGTGTATAAATAAGGGGCTTATTAGAGAGTTAAAGGGTTACACACATTACACAATCAAAAACCCTCATTAACATCAAATTCGTGACTCTCTCCCAATAACCGAAACCTCCCTAATTTCGGTTTCATCACCATCATTAACTTACACCCTAAGGAGGAACCAGATCATCCTGACAATCATGTCGAACTCAATGGCTGCATCTCTGACTGGATTCTCTGCTGGCCTGTCTGCTGTAACAGGTATTATTCATGTTTTCCATTACATTTAAACAGAACTGATCCAACATGTGGTATCAGAGCATATGTTGATAAACCAGTTCTGTTTTCGTATCCATTATTCTGGGATCAAAAATCTGGAAAACGGAAGTTTTTAAGTCATTAAAATCACGGCTGATTTCGAGTTCTAATGAGCCGAAATCACTGTTTCGGAAAAGTATGATTGATAAAATTGACTCGAAATCGTAATGGGTAACTTAGTATCCGAAATCTGTTAACTAAAATCTTAAAATTCAGGTTTCGGATCCCAGAATTATGTTTTAAATTTTTTAGGGTTCATCATAATGTTCTAAGAAAACTCGAAAATTCCCTAAGATTTGGAATATAATTCGGATTAGTGGGTGTTTTACTGTTTTTGATCTGAATTTTATCTACTAAAAATTTCAGAAACTGTTAAAAGATAATCAGTTATTATTTTTGAAATCTTTTGATAAGTTTAGATCAGCATTAAAACAGGAAACATTATCCCACATTCCCTAAAATTTCGAGTTTTCAGTTATCATCACAAAACAGCTCTTAATAAGGTTATAACTCGAGACCATGAGGTTGCTACTCGAGACCATGAGGTTGCTACTCGAGACCATAAGGTCATAACTCGAGACCATGAGGTTGCTACTCGAGTCCATGAGGTTGCTACTCGAGACCATGAGGTTGCTACTCGAAACCATAAGGTCATAACTCGAGACTAAGGTTGCTACTCGAGACTGAGGTTGCTACTCGAGACCAAGGTTGCTACTCGAGACCAAGGTTGCTACTCGAGATAATAACGCTATAACTCGAGACTAAGGTTGCGACTGGAGACTTCATAACTAACTCGAGATCTCAAAACTCAGTCGAAACCATGACTCGATCCGCGCTAACAGGTGGTTTGCTATTAAATACTTGGTTTTGTTAACACTTAATTAATTTATCAGAATCAGATAATTTTTGCAAAACCAAAATAGCTTTACTTGAATGAGCTTCTGATGTATTAATTCTGGCCAAAGCTGATTTAATACATCTATTTATTGTTCAAGTATTATGAAAAGCTATGTTGAGTATGCATTACAAACCTGAAATGTCTTAATTCTGGCCAAAGCTGATTTAATTCATTTATGTTTAGCATGCTTGACAAGTGCATAACTAAAGTGATTGTCTCATTTCTGGCCAAAGCTGATCTGTCACGATTACTTTGCACACATACTTAAATGATTACACTTCTGGCCAAAGCTGATTTGTCTTCGTTTAAGTAGAATTTTTAACTAAGTCTATTATTTTGATGTTAGTAATAGACATTATCACAGCTTCATAATTAAAATGGTCATTATTTATGCCTGCCTTAGTATAACAAGCCCATTAGATCACATTAGGACTTCTTCTTTTGTATCATAACTTGCTCATCTTATTTCCACTATCAGCACCCAATTGCGGGATTCCACCTTTGACTGGTGATAACTTTGCTGAATGGAAGGATGCCCTCATGCTTACTCTAGGATTGCTAGACTTTGATTATGCTTTAAGAGAGAATAAGCCAGCGGACCTTACCGCTACAAGTACTGCTGCTGAGCAGATAGTCCATGATAAATGGACTAGGTGTAACCGCATGTCTCTCATGTTCATGAAGCAGTCCATTCATAACTCAATCAGAGGGGCCATTCCTGATTCTGAAGATGCTAAAACCTATTTGGCTTCTGTGGAGAATCAATTCAAGGGAACATCAAAGGCACACGCAAGCACTCTTATCCTCAAGCTGGTGACAACTAAATATGATGGGAGGAGCGGCATTCGCGAACACATCATGATGATGCATGACATGGCCAATAAGCTGAAGGGCCTTGAGATGGAAATCAGCGATGGTTTTCTTGTTCACTTCATCATCACTTCGCTTCCTTCGTCCTATGAAGCATTCAAGATCAATTACAACACTCAGAAGGACAAATGGACGATGAGTGAGCTGATCGCTATGTGCGTGCAGGAGGAAGAGCGTATGAAGATGGATCGCACTACCGATGTTGCTAACTTCACCACCTCCAGCTCAAAGAAGAGGAAGAACTCTTATCCAAGAAAGGATGCTTCTAAGGTTCAAAAGCCAAATCCAAATCCTAATACAAGTACACCTTCCAGCTCTAAGAGCTCCTTAGGCAAACCCTATTGCAAGTTCTGTAAAAAGACAGGACATAAGCAAAAGGAATGCCCTGACTTCAAGGAGTGGCTGGCTAAGAAAGGTAACGATTTTTTCATGATACTTGAGTCCTTTAATTTAAATGTTCCTGCTAATTCTTGGTGGTTTGATTCTGGTTCTATGGTTCATGTTACCAATTCACTTCAGGGATTCCTTACAATCCGGAAGCTGGGAAGAAACCAAAGAACACTTAAAGTTGGGGATGATCGGGAATTAGAAGTGAAGGCCATAGGAACATTACAATTATTTTTGAAAACTGGTTTATGTATTAAACATTTTGATACCTTATATGTTCCTGAGGTAACTCGGAACCTAGTATCAGGACCAAAGTTAGACATGGACGGTTTTGTCGTTTCTCATGGTCATCGCAAACTCTCTATTCTCTATGATTCCGTTGTTTATGGTACTGGCATTCTGGATGGTGGTCTCTATAGATTAGAACTAGATGATAATTGTTCCAAATCTTTGTTGTCATATAATATTAATGAATCACTCACAAAGATGGAAAAGAAACAAATTCGAGACTTAGAGACTTCATCTATGTTGTGGCATCAACGTTTAGGCCACATCTCAAGAGAACGATTAAATCGTCTCGTAAAGGATGAAGTCTTACCTCCTCTCGATTTCACTGATTTTGGAACATGTGTCAAATGTCTTAAAGGCAAAATGACATCAGCGAATAAGAAAGGTGCCACTAGGAGCTCTAATTTATTAGAACTCATTCACACTGATATTAGTGGTCCCTATCAAATCGCTGGCATCACAGGACATACTTCATTTATCACTTTCATTGATGATTATTCTCGTTACATGTACTTGTATCTTATAAAGGAAAAGTCTGAATCTGTAACAACTTTTAAAGATTATAAAGCTGAAGTTGAAAAGCAATTAGATCGTCAGATTAAAGTTGTGAGATCAGACAGAGGCGGTGAATATTATGGAAGACATACTGATGTGGGTCAAGCTCCTGGTCCATTTTATGAGTTTTGTAAGGGCCAGGGGATTGTGAACCAATACACCATGCCTGGTCCACCTCAGCAGAATGGTGTTGCTGAACGAAGAAATCGTACCCTTATGAACATGGTGCGCAGTATGTTAGCCAACACTAATTTACCATTATTCCTCTGGACTGAAGCATTAAAAGCAGCTGTTCATATACTCAATAGAGTTCCTTCTAAGTCTGTCCCTAAAACTCCTTATGAACTTTGGACAGGAAGGAAACCGAGTCTTAAATATATGAAAGTATGGGGTTGCATTGCTGAAGCAAAACTTTACAATCCTTTCCTAAGGAAACTTGACCCTAAAACAGTTACCTGCTTCTTTATCGGGTATCCTGATCATTCAAAGGGTTATCGTTTCTATTGTCCTTCCCATGTCACCCGTATTGTTGAAACCAAGCGTGCTGCGTTCCTGGAGGATTTCAAGGTCAGTGGGAGCAGTACCAACCCTTACGAAGAATTGCAAGAAGTACAAGACGCGGGGGGGAGAGACTCGTCGCTTACCATTACTCCGTTTACTCCTCCTGTACCCCATGCAACTGCACCTGAAGCCACTGCACAAACTCCATCTCCACAACCAGAACCCATCATACCTCATAACGAAGGCACATCAAACGCTCAAAACCAAGACAACGCTGAACCCGAAAATCAGCTCAGGAGGTCATCTAGGCAGAAACGGCCTACTAATTGGGATGATTACGTTACCTACCTGACTGAAATGGATGCTGGAAAGCTCAATGATCCTATCTCTTATAATGAAGCCATTAGCAGTGATCAGTCTTCTGAATGGAACAAAGCAATGATTGATGAGCTTGAATCCATGAAGAAAAATGACGTTTGGGATTTGGTAGAATTACCCAACGGTGTCAAACCTGTAGGTTGTAAATGGGTGTTCAAAACAAAACAAAACTGGATCCGAATGGGAACGTTGAACGCTACAAAGCGAGATTGGTTGCAAAGGGCTACACTCAGAAAGAGGGAATTGATTATCAAGAGACGTTTTCACCTGTCTCTCGTAAAGATTCATTAAGGATCGTTATGGCCCTAGTAGCTCATTTTGATTTAGAGCTACATCAGATGGACGTCAAAACTGCTTTCCTTAACGGAGACTTAGACGAAGATGTTTACATGAAACAACCTGAAGGCTTTAAACCTGAAGGTCAGGAGCATCTAGTCTGTAAGTTGAAGAAATCCATTTATGGGTTAAAACAAGCATCACGTCAATGGTACCTCAAGTTTGATGAAGTCATGAAGAGGCAAGGTTTTATGAAGAATCAAGTGGATCAATGCACCTACCTCAAGATGAGTGGGAGTAATTTTACTATACTTGTCCTTTACGTAGATGATATTCTATTGGCAAGTAATAGTTTAGACATGTTGCATGAGTCGAAGCGGTTACTCTCGCATAACTTCGACATGAAGGATCTCGGAGATGCTTCTTACGTCATTGGCATCGAAATTCACCGAGATAGACACAAAGGGATCTTAGGATTGTCTCAAAAGACTTACATAGATCGTGTCCTTACACGTTACAACATGCAACAGTGCAAACCCTCCGTCGCTCCAGTAGTTAAGGGAGATGTTTTCGGTTCATTCCAGTGTCCGACAACAGAGGTTGAAAAGGAGCAAATGAGCCAGATACCTTACGCTTCAGTAGTCGGGAGCCTGATGTATGCTCAAGTCTGTACTCGCCCAGATATCGCTTATATTGCTGGAATGCTAGGCCGTTATCAGACTAATCCTGGCCTAGATCACTGGAAAGCAGCTAAGAAGGTCCTCAGATATCTGCAAGGGACGAAAGACTATAAACTGACTTATAGAAGAAGTGATCACTTAGAAGTGGTAGGTTATTCTGATTCTGACTTTGCCAAGTGCAAAGATGACAAGAAATCCACTTCGGGCTACATCTTTATGTTAGCAGGCGGACCTATCTCATGGAAGAGTCATAAACAACAGTTAACTACAACTTCCACGATGATGGCAGAATACATTGCTGTTTACAACGCAACCTGTCATGGAATGTTGCTTAGAAATCTGATTACTGGACTCAAAATCGTTAATTCCATTTCTAGACCATTGAAGCTTTACTGTGATAACTCAGCTTTAGTTTCTCGAACAGTAACAGTTCGACTGGAGCTGGTTTATATCTCGATACAAAATACTTGTTCGTACGTGAACGAGTTGAGGAAAATAATCTTTGTATTGAGTATATTAGTACTAAAGATATGCTAGCGGATCCGATGACTAAAGGTCTCCCACCTAAAGTTTTCGAAGAACATGTATCGAATATGGGACTTACTAAAGACCTTATTTAATGGCATATTGTACTAGCTTATGTTTTAATTAATAAAATTTCCTCAGTTTGATTTTGTATGTCTCTAACATATGTTCTGCCGGTGTAATGACATATAGACAAATATAAATACAAATCAGACGCTAAAGGGCTTATACATATTTTGATCGTAACTGTTAGGTTTTAAATTGAGGCTATAGTATGATTAATGGGGGTCCTGAGTCGAATGATGATTCAACGGCTGTATTTCTCTGCTATAGTTCTTGGTTTAAAGCTAAAATGAGTGTTAACTCCTGGCCAGGCTTACCTAATACTCATGATAAATGATTACTTGGCTAAGTGGGAGAATGTGAGATTAAATATATAAATGTAATATTTAATCTTGTAGCCTATATAATCATTTATATTATATTAGATCAAAATATATTAATAACCTATTAATAATTAGTTGGTAATTGTTGATGGACCATATTACCCTTATTAACTAATTGGGTTTCCTCTTGGGTGTATAAATAAGGGGCTTATTAGAGAGTTAAAGGGTTACACACATTACACAATCAAAAACCCTCATTAACATCAAATTCGTGACTCTCTCCCAATAACCGAAACCTCCCTAATTTCGGTTTCATCACCATCATTAACTTACACCCTAAGGAGGAACCAGATCATCCTGACAATCATGTCGAACTCAATGGCTGCATCTCTGACTGGATTCTCTGCTGGCCTGTCTGCTGTAACAGGTATTATTCATGTTTTCCATTACATTTAAACAGAACTGATCCAACAATAATTGCTTGAAGAAACCATAGGAATCGCTAGAGATACTTTGAGAAACCCAATAGCTTTGGGCATGAAACGGTTCTGTGGTAGTATTAGATTAATTTGAGAGGTAATAATGAATAAGCAATTTTCTGTATATTGAAGAGGATGTATATTTAATGGAGTTGCAGGTTGATTTTGGTTGACTCCGATCGGTAGTGGCGGTGATTCTGATTGTTGCAGGTTAAAGTGAAATAATGGGGAAGAAGACATGGGCTGGGGGTGGGGTGGGTATATGGGGCCCACATGTATTTTTTTTAGTCTTTTAATGTTTTATTTGTTATCTTTTAATAGTAAGGGCATTATAGTCATTTCATACCAACTTAACTGAGAAAACTAACCCCCATCCACGCCATGGATTATCCGAGAACGAAATTATAAAAGTCGGGGACTATAGGTGTAATTTTAAAAAGTTGAGGATTAAAAGTGAAAATATAGCAAACCACGGGGACTATCCGAGCACTTTTCTCTAATTAAACATTAAAAGACCATTTTCCCCTTCATTATAAGAAAGGAAAAAGACAAAATACCTTTTGAATTTTGGAAAATTCTTCATTTAAAAATTTAATATTAGATTTATTATTTAGACACAGTTAGTGAAAATTGAGAGAATTATTACTAAAACCAGACGTTGGAAAAATATTAGTAAAAGTGGAGGTGCGGGGAATCGAACCCCGTGCCTCTCGCATGCGAAGCGAGCGCTCTACCATATGAGCTACACCCCCATTCGTGCTGTCATTACTCCGATTAATGCATATAACAGAGCATGTTTTTTATTGTAGTTATTTTCTATCATATATGAAAATTTATGCAAGATATAACATGAGCGTGATTTTATAGTTAGAATGTACCTATGGCGACCTTTGCTACACATATTTTAAGGGAAAAACACTTCATTCGTGTGATGACTACTAAAATGGATATAATATTCATTTTCCAATTCAATTCATCGACGAATTATGTCGACAACTGTTATGTAGATATACCTACTACACCAAAAGTTTTTGTCATGGCATCTATTGACAATTATTTAACGACCTATTTTTTGTCGTTCAAACCAAAAATTTACTACAACTATTTGTGTAGTAACCAAAAATTGTGTAGTAAACAAAAATTTACTAGAACCATTCCGCGTCTGGTATCAGAGCCGGAATGGTTCTAATAAATTTTTGTTTACTACACAATTTTTGGTTACTACACAAATAGTTGTAGTAAATTTTTGATTTGAACGACAAAAAATAGGTCGTTAAATAATTGTCAATAGATGCCATGATAAAAACTTTTGGTGCAGTATATACATCTACATAACAATTGTCGACACAATTTGTCGATGAATTGAATTGGAAAATGAATATTATATCCATTTTAGTAGTCATTTGTTGACTAGATTTTTTGATTACAAGAATCATTTGTTTTCGATAGTATAAATCATTTGATTTCGATATTGGTTAATCAATTATGTTTGTGGTATCATTACTCTGATTAATGCATATAACAGAGCATGTTTTTTATTGTAGTTATTTTCTACCATATATGAAAAATTATGCAAGATATAACATGAGCGTGATTTTATAGTTGTACCTATGGCGACCTTTGCTACACATATTTTAACGGAAAAATACTCCATTCGTGTGGCAAATAATTTGCTTTAATAAAACTGATTCAAGACTATGTTTGCTTTGCCTATTTGCTTTAATAAAACTGATTCAAAACTATGTTTGCTTTGCTTGATAAAATCATATATACTTGAACACATACACCTAAACAAGAAATTGATTTATTATTAAAGATCACTTCAATACACGCCAGTGGGCACTCAGGAAATTTTTGCTGGGGTGCGGAATATTTTTAAAGATTTTAATCGCCTAGTTATATAAAAAAATCGGTTCGTAGCAGGTCGGATCGAGACGGGTCATGTAAGACAAAAGAACATCAAACTAAAATTTATATAATCATCAATAAACGTCAAACATCATTACAAACGTATTTAAAATTTTACCATACAAGTTTTCATTTTTTGAAATCTATCCAAAACATTATCTAGAGATACTAAACACTCCATAAGTTGATTACAATCTTACTCATGGTTCTTATCATATATAAATCGCTTCATAAGTTCATAAAACAACACTAAAAACTTAAACAAAATAAACAATCATGTTCAACCATAGTCCATAATTTTCAATTTTATTTTCAAAGATTCAAGCCATAGTATTAAATATTGATTACTTGTAACTTATCATTTAAACAAACAAAGCTATAAATAAAAAAAAACAAAATCATTTAACTACAAGTCTGTAACAACCAAAAAACATCAAAAAACATAAAAAGATCAAACCCTTATACGTCTATATTTCCTCCTAATCATCACATAAAAAAAAACAAAAAAATCAATAAAGAAACCATACTAGTTCTATATTGGAGTTCTGGCGTAATATGGGTCGGTCTTGTCGGAATTTTGGTTTTTCCGGCAAAAAAAGTCGTCCAATCGTGAGTAGTGGCGTCAAGTCGCTAGTAGTACTTTTTGGGGCGGGATTTGGAATTGGAATTGGTTGATGGGTTTGGGTTATTTTATTTAGTTCAAATATCTTTGGGTTGGGTTAATAAAAATATATGTTAGATTGGGCTTTGATTGAGTCAAGTAATTAAGTGAATAAGTGGCTAAAGAATAATTATATAAATTATGTTATATATATTTGTATATTAAATAATAATCAGTGTGTATTTTTTTTATAAATTCATAATAATTTTTTCTAAGTGGGGCGGTTGAAAATTTTCAAGGGGTGCGGGTGAAAATTTCCAAGGGTTGTGGTAGAAATTTCCGACGAAAAATAACCCAAAAAATATTTTTTTCAAGGGGTGCGCCCACCCACCCACCCCTTAGGGTGGGTACGCCGCATAAGCATAAATTTTGAGTATACATTGCACTCGCAACCTATTTTTAATATATATATAGAAAGTATATATATATATATATATATATATATGGTATATATATACCCTATATAGGGTTAGGTTCAAACGTCAACAAAAATCCCAAGAGTGAACTGATCTGGACTATTGATTATTATGATCTTGATATTTTGAATGGGTGGCATGATTGTAATTATTAGGTTAGTTTTTATTTTTTTATTAAAATCAAAAGAGTATAAGTGTAATTAGATTTATAAGTGTAATTAGATTAATTGGTTATTTAAAATCCGGAAACTAAATTGTTTCCATTTTTTTCCGATTGTATTAAATCCCGTAATTATCTATTGTTTTGTTTATCAATCTTTTGATTTCCCTTTAAAAACAAAAACTCAGATCCTCTTTCTCTCTAACCTTCATTGGTGACGGCAAATAAACCACGAAGCACGGCGTCGGATCGATCGATTTAGGGCTTCGAGGAAGGGACGGAATCGAGGAAGGAAACGGAAAAAACAGGGGACGAAGATTAGCGAACAATCTTCATCGAGGAAGGGAAATGAAAAAACAGGGGACGAAGATCGATCGATTTAGGGCTTCGAGGATGAAGTTCTTATTAACTTCATTTATGGCCTTTTAGAGGAGAAGGTAACCTGTTACTTTATGCGGTTTAATAAGAACTCAATTTGCCCCATATTTATGCCATATAAAATGGAATTGTTTTCTCTTCAGTATATGCTATTGGTAAGGGGATATTTATGCTTGTGGAATGGGCTTTAAAAATAGTAAAAATCAAATGTTATTCGTATTTTGGTTTGGAAAGAGAACAATCCTTATGACGATTGACTTGATTGTATTATTCTGAATTGATTTTAACCCATATTAGAGGAGGCAGAACACAAGTGGTGTTCCCCCACAGTTCTTGGATGCCAAGGAGGAAGAAACTAAGAAGAAGCAGGTATATGTACTGTTTCGTTAATCGTTATCAATAGCGGGTTAGGGTTTAGTTTCCTTTTTTATACCATTGTACACATGTGTATTCCGATTATTGGTATTGTTTTTTTTGGGGAAAATGTGATGAAGATTATACACTTGGGTTGTACACATATTTGCAGGGGTGTTTTATGTTTATTATGCTCTGTTTGAGGGGGGTGTACACATGTGTATTCCGATTATTGGTATTGCTTTTTAGGGGAAAATGTGATGAACATTGTACATTGGGTTGTACATATATGTATATTGTGTTTTTTGTTTGTTATGTATTTGAGATAATGTGATGAACATTGTACATTGGGTTGTACATATATGTATTTGATGTACACATGTGTATAGCATCTGTTTTTGTGATATCTCAGTTTTTTTTTGTGTATTGAATGTGTAAAGTTGTTGATGTACACTTGTAAGTTATGCAAAGTATTACATGTACACATGTGTATAGCATCTGTTTTTGTGATATCTCAGTTTTTTTTTGTGTATTGAATGTGTAAAGTTGTTGATGTACACTTGTAAGTTATGTAAAGTTGTTGATGTACACATGTGTATAGCATCTGTTTTTGTGATATCTCAGTTTTTTTTGTGTATTGAATGTGTAAAGTTGTTGATGTACACATGTGTATAGCATCTGTTTTTGTGATATCTCAGTTTTTTTTTTGTGTATTGAATGTGTAAAGTTGTTGATGTACACTTGTATAGTGTGTTTTTTGTTTGTTATGTTCTGTTTTGAGGCGGGTATACACATGTGTATTCCGATTTTGCTCTGTTTTTAATTTGATGTACACATGTGTATAGCATCTGTTTTTGTGATATCTCGGTTTTTTTTTGTGTATTGAATGTGTAAAGTTGTTGATGTACACTTGTAAGTTATGCAAAGTATTAGCTGCTGAGTTTTTCGTTCATTTTTTTTGATTTTGCTCTGTTTTTAATGCGAAGTTCACACGTGTATTCTGATTTTCCTCTGTTTTTAATGTGATGTACACATGTGTATAGCGTCTGTTTTTGTGATATCTCAGAATTTTTTGTGTATTGAATGTGTAAAGTTGTTAATGTACACTTGTGAATTATGCAAAGTATTAGTTGCTGAGTTTTTTTGTTCTATTATAGGAGATGTCGTTAACGAGAAAAGTGGATATGGAATGTCGATAAGGATGATTCACGTATGAGGTCGATAAGGATGATTCACATATGTTTGTTTGCTTGGTCGATAAGGATGATTCAGCATACAACGTGGCGAATAGTTGTAAAAGATTATGTTTTTTGTTTTTCGATTATGTTGGGTTTATTGTTTTTACGAAACTGGAACTTGTAATTATATGTTTTTTTGTTTGGTTTGGAAAACATTATGGAACTTGTAATTTGTTAAATATAAAATAGTTTTACAGGTATTGTTTCTATGTATGTATTATGTAGCTAACTACACATATGTACGATGCTGAGTACACATGTGTACTGTTCTATTTATATCCAAGTACACATGTGTGTACCGTTGAAATGTGAAGGTTACGTGGATCTTAAAAATCAAAATTTGAAATCTGGTGATGAAATCTGAAATAAAAATAAAAATTAAAATCTGGTGATTTGTTGTTTGTTTTGATAATTATCTTATTAATAAATAAAACATAATGTGGATAATTAATTCAAAATAGGAAAGATGTAACTTAATTCAATTATTAAAATAATGATTTAAATCTAGTTTTTTATATAATTACAATCATACCCTTAACAACTAAAAAGGAAATCAAGGGTCCAGATCTGTTCACGCAGTTCACTCTTGGGAGGTTGTTCACGCTGGAACCCTACCCTATATATATCTATATATATCGTACATTACGGCTTAACGTACTTCACGTACGACAACGTGCGTGATTTGTTCTGTAACATGCGTGATTAATGTTTTCAATATGCATGATTATTGTATTTCAACATGCGTGATTTTGGATTTTTAAGTTATAACGTGCATGATTTTAAAATGAACGTGCGTAATTACCTGTCGTTCGTGATGTACGTTAAGCCGTAATGTACGTTAACCTTCCTCTCTCTCTCTCTCTCTATATATATATATATATATATATATATAGTGTGAGGTTCATTGGTGAACACTAAAAAAGTGGGGAACCGGGGAACACTCTTAAAAATTTAACTTAACATGTTAAAAATTATTTTTTTTAAAATCTTTTTCGGCGCTTCTTCTTATATATACTTGTAGAAGCATTTTTAATAAAAAAAATCAAAAACTAAAAATATTTAAAAAAACAATTAAAAAAAGGCTAAAAACTTTTTTTAGAAAAATTACTTCTTTTATTCGACTAGTTTCTCCTCCTTTTTACAAAGAAAAGCGCTGATTTTTTTTTAAATTGATTTTTAACATGTTAAGTTAATTCTATAAGATATAACTGTTTTTAAACATTTTTTTTATATATTTTTGGTTTTTTATTTTTTTTATTAAAAATGTTTCTACTTGTATTTATAAGAAAAAGCGTCGAAAAAAATTTAGAAAAAAAAAAATTTAACATGTTAAGTATAATTTTTTAGAGTGTTTCCCCGTTCCCCATTTTTTAGTGTTCCTCAATGAACCCTCCCCTATATATATTGTAATTACTATTTCTTTTATTTTTTCATTCGAGAAGACTTGGATTTTCATATTTGAATAAAAAGTTAAAACTTTAATAAGTTACTAGTATTATGCCCGTGCATTACAGCGGTTGTCATAAAACTGTGTCAATTAGTACCAATGTTATACCACTGTCAGCGACCACCAACACCGGCAAAGCTTAAGAACTAAAAAAAATAGCGTCGAGCGAAAAACAGATGTAAAATCTTTGAATCACGCACGCTCGTTGCAGAGAAATTAAACCGAAATGTAAAACATAGAAAAAAATA
Organism: Helianthus annuus; assembly: GCF_002127325.2. Classification (NCBI taxonomy): domain Eukaryota; kingdom Viridiplantae; phylum Streptophyta; class Magnoliopsida; order Asterales; family Asteraceae; genus Helianthus; species Helianthus annuus. The sequence continues at coordinate 177,477,380 of NC_035441.2, forward strand.
AGTAAGTCAATCCAGGACTCGCGCATTGCGACGAACTTGTCAAACGGAGAAAAATAGATGTGTTGCAACGGGACAGTTAAACGGGGAAAAATATGAAATAATGTTGAACCCTAAACGCATGTTGCGGTGCGTTAACTCACAAAATTTAGAACGAAACGAAAAACTTGAGAATGATGAAAAGTATGGTGGGCCAAAATTGAAAATAAAAAAGAGTGGGGGTTAAATTATAAAAGATGAAAAGCTTTGGGCTAAAAGTAAAAAACAAAGGGTCAAAATTATAAAGAAGAAAAGTATTGGGTTAGAAATGAAAAAAGAACAAAAACCCCTATACATGATGTATAACACCATAAATTACAAAAAAAAAAATGTTAAAAAAGTTTTATTTTTATTAAACTTGAATAAACTATTATATATTATATGTCAATAGAGTAAACTCTAGTTAATGGTTAAATACTTACTTACTATCTACATAATACAATATATGGTTTCAATTTATTTATTATTCTTTGATTAGTTTAATATTTGTGAATTAATTCTTTTCATATTAGTTGAAGAAATATTAATAATTTATTAGATATTAGATTTAAATATTAATAATATTATTAAAAGATAGAAGGGTAAAATTTCATGTGGGTTAATTGAAGTACTAATTATTTAAAATCTTAGATAAAGATAAGGAAAAAAAAAAGATAAAGATAACGATAAAGATAAGTGACATCTATATATTGATTCTTAATATTATTAAAAGAAATATGTTAAACAAATATAAATAAAACTAGATTAGAAACCCGTGTATTACACGGGCTGAATAAATATAATTTTATACACTAACTAATAAAATAGTTGCATTTTTTAAAAACTCGTGTATTGCACGGTTTGAATAAACACATGTCTTACACGAATAATGTAATCCGTTAACACATTTAATCATCAAGATGTGTTTTCTAACAAAATGAACTTTTTTTAAAAACTCATATATTACACAGGTTGTATAAATGTAAATTTGTACAGTAATTTATAAAAAAAGTTATATCTTTAAAAAACCCCGTGTATTACACAGGTTGAATTTATATATCAAATAATAAAAAAATTATATTTTTAAATACCTCATGTATTACACGGGTTGGATAAATGTAATTTTGTATAGTAAATGATAAAAAAAGTTGTATCTTAAAAAACCCCGTATGTTACACGGGTTGAATAAATGTAATTTTATATAGTAAATAATAAAAACTTATATCTTTAAAAAACCTCGTGTAATACACGAGTTGAGTTCTGATTAATTTCAGATTTTGATTTCCTACATTTTCTCTCCTATTAAATAATAATAATTTTTCTCTCCTTATAATTACATCTTAAGTCATATTCTTATTTTTATGAAACATATTTAAAAAATATTTTAATATTTTATTTAAAATAAATATATTTAAAACATTTACTGATTATAAAGAGTTAAATATATTTAAAACATATTACTGTTTATAAAGAGTCATAGATAATTTAAATATGTTACCAAATTTTGGATGTAAAAGTATAAACGTAAATATTAAAATAAAATATAATAAAACTATAATGTAACTTATTCCTATATCTAAGGAAATATATTATAAAAATAATAATTTAATATTAATAGTATATTTTCTAAATAAGTTTTTAATCTATACTTTATCTCTACGTATATCTCATAATTATATATATTAAATAGTATATCTTTACGTATATCTCATAAATAATTATTTAATTTTAATAGGCTAAAAAATAGATGGCTTCAATGAGTGACACATGTCCAAAAGTTGGTTTCTTTTATTATATAGTATCTATATATATATATAAATGAGATGGATTTGGGCTAGGTGGCATTTGTATTTAGCCATCTTGGTTGATGTGGTAATTTAGTTTAGGAGGGAATTGATAAAATAATTCTAAATTAACTAATTGCTTCACAAATGGACGCGGGATCCGAATAAAGTCCGGGTCGGATCAGTTTGATTTGGATCCCTTAAATTTTTTGAAAGCTTTCTTCCTCTTACCCAATTCCATCAGATCTCCTAGGGCTTGAAGCTTATATTTTTTGAAAGCTTTCTTCCTCTACACAATTCCATCAGATCTCCTAGGGCTTGAAGGACTATATTCATTTGATGATGGTGTCTAACGTGGAATGCTTTTGGTCGGACAACTGAGGTTTGTTTTTTTTTTTTTTTTTTTTTGTCTATTAAAAACTTTTGATTTAGTTTTTTGTGTTTAGATTTATCAAGATTTGATCAAATTCAAAGGTAAATCTACCAAAACAAAGCTAAATATTGTTTCTTTGTGTTATTCGATTATATAGATGTTGATATTCTTTTACAAACTGATTCGATTGATACTAAGTTTGTCATTGTTCTTATTTTTTTTGTAGATCCGTAAACATAAGTTGCAGGTATGTTAATCCGATTCGATGCTCTCTCTGTTTCCACCGTTTTCCAGAAGCATCATCATGTTGCTCTATCAAGATTTGATTACTGGTAATCTTTTCCTTTCAATATCACATATATTTTGTATTTACGAATTTAGGCTTATTAGCTCTTTGATTGCGAATCTTATCATTTTTTGTTATTGATTAGGTTTAATTTGGTTGTAATCGTCTAGATCTATGTGTTACATAATCTATTAGGTTATTGTTTGATGTGAAGTTTTTTAGTCTAAAGATTGGTTTTTTAGGTTTATTTTTTCATGTGAATCCGTAATCTGTGATAAAAATCGGACTCCGATAATTCCTCAAACAAAAGAGGTTAGTTAAATTTTATATTTTTTTAAATCTTTTTTAAGTTTGTAATATTTTATTTTATCCTTTCTGTTCAGTAATTTTTTTTTAAATTAATAATATATGTTCTGAATGATTTATGGTTTGTATTTTCCCATGGTTAACCGTCAATCTTTTGTGAGATTCGTACTCGGAATGTTCGTCTACCAAAACAGGTTAGTTAAATGTTGTTGCTATTGTTTGTTTTTTTATGTATATTCTTTCTTATTTCTTATTAAATTTTGTGTCACTATTTTTTTAAATTAGTAATATATGTTCTGAATGATTTATTGTTTGTATTTTCCCATGGTGAACCCTCAATCGTTTTTGAAATTCGCGCTCAGAATGTTCGTCTACCAAAACAGGTTAGTTAAATGTTGTTGGTATTGTTTGTTTTTTGATATGTATACCCTTTCTTATTTTTTATTTCTTATTAAATTTTCTGTTTAGGCATAATTTTGAAACTTTATGTCATTAACTCATTATCTTTTGAAGTTCATATTGTTAGTTTTGTCAGTTATGATTTTTTCTATTTAGGTTTAAAAATACCTTTAATTTCTTTCTAAAGATGTTTTTGTTTCCATAAACACTTTACTGTTTTTAAGGTTAATTTTTGTATTCTCAATTATAACTCGGTTTCTGTAATTAGACATTGTTTCTATAAATAAGTTACCGTTATTTTTTTTTAGAAAATTCCTTATTTCCTTTGCAGTTATGGATTCTATAAACAACGCTCCTTTGTTTTTAATATCAGTGTTGGTTTGAATGCATAATACCATTTTGGTATTACATTCCTTTTAATATTTGTCTTCTTTATTTCCACATTAAAAAGTTGTTTTGGTTATGACATTGATTCCTAGAATCAACCATCCGAGCCTCTAAATATATTTGTACGATACCAATAATTCTGTTCTATGTATTTTTAATCTTATAAAGAGTATCTTCACTATTGATTTGTTATTTTTTAAAAATAAATTTTACCTGGTAATTAAACTTCATAAAGTAGCAGTTAACATGCCATATACCATTTCTGCACCTATTCCAAACCGATACTGAAATAATTTTAATTGATTTATTTAATCTATTTTTATTTTGAATTAGGTTTTTAAATCTGTATTATTTTATTTACATAATATATTTTTTGAAAATTTCATCTATGTCAAACCAAAAAGGAAACAGTAATAATTGATTTACATATATAGATTTTGTGATTTTTTCTATCGATTTTTAAACAAAAATATGTTAAACATTATTTGAAATCATGTTGTTATATAATATAAAAGTATGATACTTAAATTGATTTGTTTACTAATTTACATTCATTTTTAGGTAATATGGAATCTAATTTTTGTAGACTAATAATTTTAATGTATCTTTTACGTTTAATTTGGTTATAAACTTAATATGTATAATCTTATAGATATACATTTGAAATTGCCGTAATTTTTATCATTTTATATTTTATATATACATTTAAAAAACCATTTTCGTTCTGATTTCTGTAGATCCGATCAAAGAAATTAAACGTATGTTGT